>NC_133660.1:196564618-196847149 GCF_037893015.1 Macrotis lagotis
CCTCAGGGAATCAATATTTCTTTTGTAATCCCTGAATAACCCCCCTCAAATTTGCATTTTGAAATGAATGACACAAATCAAAGCCAGAGGAGTCTGTGACAAGAATAGGTCAAAGTTTGATTCACACAGGGATCAAACCAAGAGAGGCAAAAATGAAGTAGGAGATATAGTACTGGAATTGGAATCAGATAATCTTGGGTTCAAATTGATCTTAGATACTTGTTGTATGACTAAGCCAAAAAAAAAAAAACCCAAATCTTTCTGTTCATCAGTTTCCTTACCCAAAATGAGATGGCCACTAAGGTTTCTTCCAGTGCAAAATCTGTGATCCTATGATTCTTACCTCATTAATTTTCTTCTTCTACAAATATTGATATGGTATCTGAGGGTGTAACTTGACTGACAAGCCCAATGGATGACTAACTGCTTTTTCCCACACAGGGGATACCGTTTTTTTCTTTGGTCGATGCCTCCTGATGTTATTTGCAGAATCTCTCACGTTCTGCCCAGTCATCTCTCTGCCTTAAAGCATTTTTTCTTTGGATTGAACCACCTCCTCTGACAGCTGCCTGCTGGAGTGATCTAGCTTTAGCTGCTACCACTTAGCAATCAGCTACTCAGCCACATGGCCCCAGGACACTCTTGATTCAGCCTTTGGAATGGCTGGTCTGTCTACCTAACATGAGTTGTTCTGACTTTAGCTGGCTATTCTGGGCTTCATCTTCTTTGTGAAGTTTGCTTAGCAAAACTGAGCTTCAAGGAGTTAGACAGCTTGTTGTTCATCTTTCATTTTCAAAGAGGACCAATGACATCACGGGGTGATGTCTTGACTTGTGTGTGAATCAGATTTAAGTGAGACAGAGCTGTACAAAGTTGTCAGGCTCACTCTCCCTTCCATAGTCATCAAAGTCCAGGGGCAACACAAAAGGAAGGCTGACTGGTATTGGCCTGGGATGCAGTGCATGACCTTGGTGTTTTTGAAGTCTGACCAAGCTCTAGATGCTCCACAGTTCCTTCTTCATCTGTCTCTGTGGTTGTTGGAACAGATAATTCTTATCCATCCATTCTGCAGGTCATGCTTGGGGTAGACATCCTCCTAACTAACCAATAGACTTGAAGTCAGTTATACTCAAAGTGCTTTATTCTGTCTACTAAGATGGTTTTACTGACATGCGGTCACTATTACAGCTTCTTTGAGCCACAGGTGAGAATTATGTGCCAATAAAGGTGGACGAACAGCCCTTTCTGGCTAAACAAGCACCACACCAGAGGTGCTCATCTTTCCAGAACACCCCATATAGCAATCAGCTTTGTGATCGTTCAATATTATCAATTCAGGTACCACATAAGGTAGTGTCCCAAGTTAGCTATGTATTAATTCAGGTCTAGCCCTGAGTTGTACACACAGAATCACCAAATAGCATTTCTTGGAAGATTATCAGACTAATCTGGGGTATGAATACCAAAAAGATCTTGTGAGTAGTATATTTCTTATGCAAAGGACCCATCATATTATTATGTTATTCCTGAGCCTTTAATTCTCTATTTCCTAAACAAATGAAGTCCATGTTAAAATCTTACACAATCTCATACCCCATTAGCTTATGAATGGTATCTTATGTCAATCTTCTTCATATTTTCTATGTTCCAACAAAATTGGTTACTTTTTTCCTTTAAATATCTCCTATCTTCCTATTCCTCATGTTTGTAAGTCTTCCTCTATGTCTGAAATATTCTTTTCTCTTTTCCCATATGATCCCTTAATATCCTATCTACCTTTCAAAGTCCTGCATAAGTTCATCTTTTCCATGAAGTCTTTCCTAATCCTTGAAGTTATGATATTTCCTTGCTAGAATCCCATGCAGCTGTTCTTATTTCCCTTATATATCATGTTTCTATTTGCATTTTGATGTTCCAAAAGATTATGTGGTATTATAGCTTGTTGCTCATTCTTGTCCTCTCATGTTACAGGACCCTTGTCCATGTTCTCCCATAAATCCTTCAAAGGGTGTTCATCCCAAATGTCATGGGGCCTTTCTCCATTTCTCTTGCCCTACAGGATACCATTGGATGAATAAACACCAAGGCTATCCATTCATAATCCTTTCCTTTTGCCACATAATCCATTGCTTTTGCCACATAATCAACCCATTTTCTTTTCTGGTCATAAGTATTTCTGAAATAACTTAAGGTAGATTCTTTTGGTAATATGAGCAAACAGAACTTAATCATACTTCAAGATCTGCCCCTTTCTTCCATTAGTGTGTTCTTGATGGAAGGTGGAGGAAAGAATGACCTTCATTTTTTGTAGGGGCTCCAGGTCAATTTTTATTTACTGTCAGTCCAGTTCTTGATATTCAGACTTCAAAACAATGTTCCAAGTACCCTCAAATCCACTTTTCTCCTTTTGAACTTCCATTGTACTTGCATCCCTAGCATCTAATTTCTCTGCATATAGGAGCTAATTAGTTTCATAGGGCTTTGCATATAATAGGTATTACATTAGTATTATTGACTTGAATATTATTGCATTTCAATTAATTTCTTTTTTCTGTTTTTTTTGCAAGCCAGTGGAGTTAATGACTTACCCAAGGTCATACAGCTAAGTAATTATTCAGCATCTGAGGTGGAATTTGAACTCAGGTCCTCCTGACTACAGGGCAAATGCTCTATCCATTTCACTACCTAGCTGCCCCTATCAATTTATTTCTAATCCCGTGTCTATTAGACTTTCCTCTAGCATGGTGGTGCTGTGTGTACCAGCCCTGAGTGATTAACATCTGTGGTGCTATTGAATACCTTTGTCTGTTTCCAGGCATGTTGATACATGATTTTTATCTTTTTGGGGGATAATTGTTAGTCCATGATGCTATGCTAATTCTCATGTGATTCATACCTTTTGTAATTTCATTTCTGTATGTTTGAAAAGTCATAGGAATACAGAAAGTCCTAAATGATTCTCTGTAAAGAATTATTCTAAGGGAAGTAAAGAAAAGAATCCTGAACTCTTCCCTCCCCTCAATCTGGTTTCACATCCCTATTCTTGTTACTCAGTGAAGCTCTGAATCCCACAGCCTTGGATTTAGGAATCACCCAATACTCCACTTAGTTTGGGTCTTTCTGTGGTTTCTGGGATTTCCCCAAGGTTCTTAGATCTCTATCTACTAGCCAATCTCTAATTACTTAACAAATTACCTATACCTTATGCCTCAATGCCCTTAATACATACTCTTCAGATCCTTTTAATCTAGTTTCTGTAGCCATCCATTATACTGAATCTATTTTGTCAAATATCACTAGTAACCCCCTAAAAACCAAATGCAAATCTTTTAAAAATTCTTTATTTTTGACTATGCCTTCCTCCTATTTCTCCCCATTTACCTCAGAGATATCATGCACCCCTCTTAAATGGTAACTATTGTTTCACTTTACTATCCCCCTCTTTGCTCACTTTCCTAATCTTTAAAGATAGGCATTCTGTGTAAAGGTCTGTCCTTGAAGCTCCTCTCTTCTCTCCTCATTCTCTTACTTGGTAAGGCAATCTTATTCATTCCTGCTTCTAGATCATTCCCATGTCTCTAATTTTTCCAAAATTTCAGCTCATCCATCTTTCTCTAACTTTTCTCTCTATCCTCCACTACTTGTATCACCTATTAAGAATTCAAAGGGAGATATATATATATATATATATATATATATATATATATATCCCACTATATCACAAAATTCAACAAGTTACAAACCAAAAACCTGCTTCTCCTTTTTAATCCCCTGTTTTAAGCCTCCTTTTTAATCACCATTTACCCAGTCTTTAATTTCAAGGTTAGCTTTGACTATTCCATTTCCTTTGCCTCTCATATCCAATTATCCTCTGCAGCATCTCTTACAACTACCCCCTCCTCTGTATTTCTACTGCTACTTTTCTAGTTCAGTGGCACTTTTCCTTGAAGCTAGATGGCAATAGCAGGTTATAAGAGGTATAGTTGGCAGCTCAGGGGCACATTGGATCTAGCACTGGGCTTGAAGTCAGGATATAGAAGTTTAAATATTAACTCAGCCACTGACTGTCTTTGTGACTGTGAGCAAGTCATTTAACTTCATTCAGCCTCAGCTTCTTCATCTTTAAAATGAAGATAATAATGGTGCTGACTTTACATAGTTGTTATGAGGATCAAATAGGCATATTTAAATTATTTTTCAAATCCAGTACTATTAAAAAAATTAGCTTCTATTATTGCCACACATACTACCTGCCTAAGTGGCTGCTGATACCTTTCTAACAGTCCTGACTTCATTCCCTTTGGCCTTTACTCTCCCCCACCAGGAATAGTGTGGAAGGTTCAACAGGAGATGATTATACCAATAATGAGAGGCTACATGGCCTAGTGGATAGAGTGCCAGGCATTAAATCAGGAAGACTCATCTTCCTGAGTTCAAAATGTGATCTTAGATACCTACTAGCTATGTGATCCTGGGCATGACTTAACCCTGTTTGGCTCAGTTTCCTCATCTGTAAAATGAGCTGGAGAAGGAAATGGCAAACTATTCTACTACCTTTGCCAAGAAAACTAAAATAAGATCATGAAGAGTTGGACATGACTGAAAAATGACTGATAAATATATATATATATATATATATATATATATATATATATAAAACCAGTGGTACATAATATTTGTGTAGTGTTTTACTGTTTGCAAAGTACTTTAGAAATAATTCATTTGATGCTCATAACTGTGAGACCTGAATGCTATTTTTAATCCCTATTTTACAGATAAAGAAATTGAGGCAGAATGTAACTTGTTCAAGGTCACACAGCTAGTAAAGGTCTGAGGTCAGATTTCAACTCTTCCTTCCTGCAGGTCTCTAGCCTTCTATCCACTGTACCACTTAGAGGGAGAAATGCTTCAATTTTTAATAAAGAAAAAGAAGTGGATCTACCTATCAATCTAAAGCATCCTGGAAAGATTATAGAACATGTTATTAAATGGATTTTGAAATCATTAGTGATCATCTAGAAGAGGAAGTGATTACAAAGAGCCATCATGGTATCAGCAAGAATAGCTCATAAACAAATAACTTCATTCCATTTTGGTTAAGGTAACTAGATTGTTAGATACAAGGAATACTATTTATATTATTTACCTAATTTTATCTAAACACTTGGTATTTTCTTCTGCTTTTCTTACAGACAAGTTGGAAACAGAGAAGATTCAAATGACAGTACTGATAAGTGGCTTTAGAAATGACTGGTTTGATGACTGGTTTGATGTCAACTTACAATGAGGTCTATAATGAAGTGGCCAGGGTGCATGTGGTCCTATGTGATCTATCATTTTATCAATAACTTAGATACATTGATGATATATATCAAGCTTGCTGATGATATAACTTGTAGGGATAACTAGAAAGGTTGATGACAGGATTCAAGATGAACTTGATGGGCTAGACTGCTCACTAGTTTTAATAAAAAATCAATGCAATATCTTATACTTGGGTTTAGAAAATCAGCTTTAAAAGTTAAAAAAATAAATATATTGAGGCATATGTATACAGAATTATGATGGTGAAATGGTCAGATCACAGGGTGGCCCATTGTAAAATAAACATCAGTTGGAGACTGTCCAGAAGATCATGTGTCCATGGTGACCATTAGCTAGCAAAGCAGATAGACTATTGAACTGAAGTCAGGAAGACCCAAGTTCAGATCTAACCTCAGAACCTCTGGACAAGTCACTTAATTTTTGCCTTCTTCAGTTTTCTCATTAGTAAAATGGACATAACAGGGTGCGATTTATTTGTTTTGAGAACCAAATGGGATAACATACAAAAGTGCTATTTAGGGTGGCTAGGTGATGCAGTGGATAGAGCACCAGCCCTGGAGTCAGGAATACCTGAGTTCAAATCCAACCTCAGACATTTAATAATACCTAGCTGTGTGGCCTTGGGCAAGCCACTTAACCCCATTTGCCTTGCAAAACAAAACAAAACAAAACAAAAAAGTGCTATTTAGATCTTGAAGTGCTGTTAAGTACTAGTTAAAATAATAATAACCACTATAGTGGTAATGATGATGATGATGATGATGATGATGATGAAGAAAGATCTTGAGATCATTTCATATGAGAACCAATTAGATATTTAGAAAAGACTTAAGAGAGGAGGGATGGGAATGGGAAGAGATGGGGTAATTGTGTTCAATTTTCTGAAGACTTATTGTGTGGAAAATTATTCTCCTTGGCTCCAATAGTAGAGCAAGGAACAGTGGTTGAAAGTGGCAAAGAGAAAGGGTTATCGTAAGGACAAAATTCTTAACTACTAGAACTATCTTAAAGGGCCGTGGGTTGCATGGGACCCTGAGAGTTGTGGGCCCATTTACTAAAGGTCATTTGTCAGGTATGTAAAAAGCAGACTTTCAGATATGGTTAGGTGACCATTGAGATGCCTTCCAACTCTGAGAGCCTGTAATGCTGTGCTTTTGTCATCTTGTACCTAGAAAAACCATTCAGATATTAGACTAGGCATACTAATACACTGGAGAGAGAAAAGAATCTCACACCCATTCAAATTCAGATCCATAGTCTTTGACAGGCTATTTCCTCACACTATCTCAAGGCATTTTCACAGTAACTAAGAGATTATTGAGGTAGAATAATTTCCCAGAGGATCCCAAAGTATCTCCTAATAGAAACTTCCAGATTGCCTGTTGGCTTTTTAAAGGAAAGTGCTTCCAGTTGAAAGTTTAACCCTGACCCTTGCCTTTAAACTTTGTCTGCTAGTCAGATTAGGTTACTCATTCTCTCTAGAAAATGGTGGCCTATTTAACCTCTGCCTCAGTTTCCTCCTTTGTAAAATGAGGAAAATAATAGCATCTGCTTCACAGGAAGATCAAATGAGATAAGATTTGTTAATCCCTTAGTACTATTCCTGGAATCTAGTAGGCAATTTAAAAAAATGTTTATTTCCTTTCTCTTTTCTTTCCTTCCCCTCCCATTCATTTTTGGTTGATCTGTAGGTCACCTCTGAGATTTAGTGCTCTCACTCACTATGCTCTAAATTCCTAAAACATCCATCATATTCACAGGTATTTTTAGTTTTCTTTTTTTATGTACATGACTTCCCCTCTTATACCCTATCCCTCATAGATTGTAAGTTCCTTGAAAGCAGAAGTTTTGTTATACACTCCATTATTTTTCCACTGTGCCTAATTGCCTTATCCAAAGACTCTGACATAGTTCTTCAGATAATCAGAAATGATTCAAATAGTGCTTTTGAAACCTTAACTGGGGCTCATTTAAAATTTTTTCCATAATCTATAGGCCCAAGAGCTCCAGGAGATCAAAACTCATCTCAGAAACTTAGTCTTCCTCAGGGAAACTCACTCAATATAGGGAAATGCAGGGAAAACCATTCAGGAACAACAGAATCCTCTCTTCAATTCTCTTGTTCTCATCCCTAAGCTCCATAGTTCTACTACAGAGGATGACTCTACCTTGAGAAATATTAGCCCAGAATTTCTACCTTCTTC
Source organism: Macrotis lagotis (assembly GCF_037893015.1). Taxonomy (NCBI): domain Eukaryota; kingdom Metazoa; phylum Chordata; class Mammalia; order Peramelemorphia; family Peramelidae; genus Macrotis; species Macrotis lagotis. The sequence goes on from NC_133660.1 coordinate 196,572,148, forward strand.
CTCTGCCCACAAGAAGTTACAGAATGAGATAGAATCTGGTATAATATTTAGATCTACTGTGTACAACTGTGGCTTCCCTCTCTAACCTCAACAGTTTAGCTGAGTTGACTTACCTGGTGTGATTATACTAGCATGGGGTCTTGTTCATCATACAAGTTCAATAAATATTGAGTGAAACTGAACCTATTGTCATGTCTGACTTCATTCCATTTAAAATGTCAGACAAGAGGCTGTCAATAATGATGAATAAGCCAAAATCATGATACAGACTCAGGAAATTGGTACATAAAATAGTCAAACCTACTGAAAAAGTTTTAGTCTTTAGATTTATTCAATTCATTGCTGATCCTATTTGGCTAAATCCACTCTTCCATCTTTTTGCCTTAGTTGATAGGGATATTCATCTGAAGGGGCAGATAGACAACACAGTAGAAAGAGTACTGGGTTTGAAATCAGGAGGACTTATGCATTTAGATTTGGCCTCAGCTATACTACCAGGGTACTTCTCTGAGCAAGCTACTTAAACCTTTTTGCCTTTATTTCCTCATCTATAAAATAAACTTGGAGAGTTAAATGGCAAACCACTCCAGTATCCTTGACAAGAAAACTCTACATGGGTTATGAATATGAAGTATTAGACATAACTGAAAAAATGACTGAAAATCAAGAAAAAAATTATATAAAAGAGCAAATTAGTGATTGTAGAAACTTAGGGTTGGAAAATACCTCCATGTGAATCTCTACTTACAGAGATCTTACAATCACTTAAAAGTTTTCAAATAGCTTGAACTTGAAGACTTCCAGTGACAAGAAAACTACTAATGCCTGAGGCATCCTTTTGTAGTCTTGGATGGTATTAATTATTAGAAGACTTTACCTTATATTGAAATCACAATCCTTTTTCCTCTTTATAGTTGGTTTTGAAGAGCTGTTATAACTTAAAAACAAATCAATGTATTGATGATCATGTTTCTTTGAATTTAGCTGGTATGATCTTCAGATCAGAGACTAAGTCTATCACTGAACCCAAACTCAAAGTTCTTATAGTTAGGTAGAACTTTCCAGATCTTAGGTTTTGCTAGCATAAACTTTAGAATGCGTGCTTATTCACAATCTAAACACAATGACATTAAAGGAGGACTTTGGAGAAGCACATTCTAATCTTTTAAAAGCTGCTCCTCACATAGGAGCTTTTGAAAAGCGGCTCCATCTCTTTTCTTGGTAGTTTTGTACAAACTTCTCCTTTGCCAAGAACATTCTCTTTACCTCAGCCTATGAGAATCTTTGACTTCCCTCTAGACTCTACTCTAATTCCACCTTCTTCAGAGTCCTTTCTAAGCCGCATCTACTTCTAATTCCTCTCCAAGTTTGTCTTCTATCTACTCGGCATAAAACTTGTGAATATCTATCTCTTTTTGTTTTTGCAAGGCAATGTGATTAACTGACTTGTCCAAGGTCACACAGCTAGGTAATTATTAAGTATCTAAAGTCAGTTTTGAACTCAGGTCCTCCTGACTTCATAACTATACTCTATTCTTTACACCACCTAGTTGCCTCTATTTATTTTTGTAATCATTGTCTCTCTTGCTAAAATGTAAGCTATTTGAGGGAAAGGAATTTTTTTTTTGTCATTTTTCTTTACACCTTTAGCACAGTACTGGGAACAGACTGTTTAATAAATACTTATTGATTCATGAAGTGAAATTATAGTCCATTAACAATTAATTATTAATATTAATATCATTATTATAATCATTAATTATATAATGTATCATTAGTAATTATTATATATAATTATTAATTAATAATATTATATAATAATATTAATAGTAGGATCATCTTTTATTTGTAATATTGAGTTCAATTTTAGATGCCACAGCTTAAGGTAGGGAAAGCTAGTGAGGTAACCAGAGACTGCTATATGAGAACTGCCTGAAAGAACTGGATGCATGACATGGAGAAGTAAAAACTTGATGAGGGATGGGAAGAACAATCACTGGCTTCAGGTATTTGAAAAATTGTCACATGGAGGGCTTCTGCTTCTGCTTTACCTGAAAGGGTAGAACTAAGGTGATTGAGTGGAATTTGTAGAAAAGAGAATTTAGGTTTGATCAGCGTATCATCTTCTTAATGTCTAGAGTTATCCACAAGTAGAAGGAGTTCTTTTGAAGAAAATGGGTTCTCCCCTTCTCTGGAACGCCTTTAAAAGGAGACAGATGACTGCATCTCAGATATTGTAGGGAATTTCCAGAGTAGGTACAAACTGAATTGGATGACCTATGAACTCCCTTCCAGTTTTGAAGCACTTAATTTGCTCCTGAGTATAAACCTGCCTCTGCTTCTTTCACTCATAGTCCTGAGGCCAAACAGAACATATCTCATTCCTATCATACTTGACAGCCCTTCAGATATCAGATATCAGGAGATAATTTTATTGCTGCATTGCTTAGTCATTTTGAGTAATGTCCAATTCTTTGGGACACTTTTAGGGGTTTACTTGGCAAGGATATAGCAGTGGTTTGACTTTTCCTTCTCCAGCTCATTTTACAGAGGAGGAAACTGAGGCAAACAGGATTAAGTGACTTGTCCAGAGTCCAGCACTTAGCAAGTATCTGACATCAGGTTTGAACTCAGTTTTTTTCTGAAGGCAGAAGCATCAGTCTATCCCCTGTGCCAGTTGAAGAGTGTTTTCACTACTGATATTATTCTTAATTCCCCTGAAACTGCAACCACGGTGCCTTCCTGTGAAAAGCTCTAATATAAAGTGCACAGGCAAGCACTGAGATTCATCTACATGAAGCTTGTTCTTTCTCAAAGCCCTAAGTCAGGTAACTTCGGCTTCCTGTTCAAAGACAGCACAGTGCTTCAGATTTTCTGAAAAATGATCTTCCTTTCCCCTAGGAAAAACAGCCGAGGGTGGCAGGGTAGAAAAGGGAGTCATGTTTAAGAGCCTTAACCACCAGGAAGAAAGCTAGGGAAAGGATCATAAGAAGAGCAGAAGTGAGGTTTAAAGGATAGGAGATCCTCCTTGAGGACTGTTTCAATTCTCTTCACATTTTTAGCACTTAGCACAATGATGGTCTTACAGTAGGTACCAAATAACTGATGTTGAGTAATCCATATGAGAAATAACCTGGGAAGTAAGCAACTTGCAAGAGAAATCACAAGCCTCAGGGTGTCATGGAACTAGGGGGTCTGAACTGGATGGAATTAATTTACTAGAGATATGTTCAGAGACAAGAAGTCTGTTAACACCCTAGGTACTAGATAAATGGATAGAAAAAGCATTTATTGAGCTTTTATTGTGTACTGGGAAACTGTACTATGTCTTTGGGATAGGAATATAAAGGATCAAGACAAGTCCCTCCCTAAAAGAGCTTACATTCTAGGTAAAGAAGTCTCTCCTCTTTCCTCTCTCCTCTCTCAGATCTGGGGCCCAGTGCTTTTATGTATGAGGTATTTGGTGAGTGGACCTCATTTAATATTTTGCCCATTTTTGAAGAAGACTATAACATCAGGGAGGTGAGGCCAAGACAAGCACATGAATTGGATTTGAGTGAGGGGAGGGCTGTACAAAGTCACCAGCCTCACTTTCTCCTCCAGAGTCATCTAGGTACAGTAGCCAGATATGGATCAAGATGGCTGAAGATGGCCCTGGAGGTAAGGCAATCAGGGTTAAGTGACTTGCCCAAGGTCCCGCAGCTAGTGTCTGAGGCTGGATTGGAACATCAGTCCTCCTGATTCCAAGGCCAATAATGCTCTAATCTACTGCCACACCTAGCTGCCCCTCATTTTTTTCCCCATACACATGAAGAAAATGAGGCAAAGAAGGTTTAATGATTTGCCAGAGTGGCAAAGCTAGTAAGTAATCAATGGAGCTTTTGAACTCAGGTCTTCCTAACTCTAAGGGCAGGCACTGTATCCCTTATGCCACATCATTGCCTCTGATAATGGTCACTTGTTCTACTCTCCATTTGTGACCCATGTTATTCTTTTTTTTTTTTGTTTTTGTTTTTGCAAGGTAAATGGTTAAATGGCTTGCCCAAGGCCACACAGCTAGGTAATTATTAAGTGTCTGAGACTGGATTTGAACTCCGGTCCTCCTGACTCCAGGGCCAGGGCTCTATCCACTGCACCACCTAGCTGCCCTAAGGCCCATGTTATTTTAATGTCTACTCATGGTATAAAAAAACAAGGACAAACACAGTTATTCTATAGTTCTAGGTCCAGTCCTACATTGTCTGAATGAATTTTTCCAGCTGAAACTGCTTCTTGTTTCCTTCCCAAGGGAAGGGTATACTGGGGGAGAGGAGAACAAAGGGGATCTGGGCTCATTTTCCTGTCAAAAATCAACTTATCTTCATTTGAAGGTTATGTGGTATAGCATAGGGGGAAAATAATTAGTCTGAGCATCTCAATTCTGCCACTAAAATTTGCTGTGTGAATTTGAAGAATTTAATGAGTGAATAGTTAACAAAAGTCTACTTAATATAGATAGGTTTTGGGCTAGGTATTTGGGCCACAGAGACAAAACAGTTGATTAACCTTTATGAGCCTCAGTTATCCCATTTGTAAATTGAAGGGGTTGAACTAGTGAACTCTAAGGCACTAAATTTCTATGCTTTTATGACTATCTGATTAGCAGCTGTTTAAATAGCAGATTAGAGAGAACCTCTGTTGTTTTGAGGATAGCTGCTCTGGGCCCAGTAGGCCAAGGTTCAGCTGTCAGAATACTTCAGTTTATACGCTGACTTCTTTAAGGAAAGGTTCTTTAACTCCAACGGGTCACTTGACATTCTGTAATGACTCTTAGGCCAAGATCCAACACTGGTGCCTCATCATAAAATAGAGCTGACCTTGGGAACATAAGCTCTGCCAGGTTCTACTAGGAAGCTGAGAAGCCTTCAAGTGTGAGTATAGTGACAGACTTAAGAAATGTCATCCAAGGACCTTCCTCTTTCTATTCAGAATATTCTATACCTGGTGGTATAGGTATTCTATACCTGTGACCCTTTTGATCACAGCAACTAATAAACAAGATAAAATAAAATAAAACAAAAATAGACTAAGGTGTGGATGGGCTCCGATCTCTGTCAGAAGATGGCATGGCCACAGTGAAAATCACAAATAAAAATGAATGAAAAATACTTATTAACCTGGACATGGTGCTGTGCTCTGAGAATTGATAGAAAAATCAAGGAACTGGATTAAAAGGCGATCCTAATCCATTTGGTTTCCTTAGCTTTGCTCTCCTTTCCCCATAAAGTCACACTAAAACATACTCACATATACTAGCATAAAACTCATGCCCCTACACATTCCTTCCCCCTGCACATGTGCGCATGCACACACACACACACACACACACACACACACACACACTCTTAGGACCTGCAGTTTCACTATTATGGATAATCTGCTACACTGATACTGATGAGAAATTTGTTTAAAGAGAATTGCCTAGGACCCTCAGAAGTTAAGTGATTTGTTCATGCATATTTAGCTAATATTCTTCCCAAGTAGAACTTGAACCCAGGTCCTCCTGGTTCCAATTAGGCCCCTATTCACCAAGCCATAAAGCCTCTCATTAGTTTTGCTAGTGTGAAGAAAATTTCTAAAGATGCTACAAAGTCTGCTTTTAACCTTGATTCAGACTCTTGTCCTACTCTAATGATAAGAAATAAAAATATATCAAGATCTATTTTCCTTTTTTGGGGGGAGCAAGGTTTACAATCCTTTAAAATACAAAAATTAAAAGAAAGTCAGGCTAGTATTAAAATGTAAAATACTCCAGATATAAAAATTATTCAGACCCAGCAATATGGAATATAATTTAAATTGAGAATATTTCAACAGCATTGGGAGGCCTCACCCCAGAGCTAATAATGTAATAGTTCTATCTCCCCAATAGCTCCAAAGTTGGAAGAGACTCCAAGTCAGGGACGAGAGCTGTGGCCTACTTTATGAAATACCTTGGGGGAATTTCCATCTATCAATACATCAGAACCAGAACATTTATTAAAATGTCTCTTTCTCTTTCAAATATTCTTCTCTGGTAATTTTTGTCCTTTTGTTTCTGAGTTTTTTGTTGTTCTCTCCCATCTGAAATAGGTAGAATCTCAAAGTAAATGACTTCTCACTTAAGACTATGTGTAGGGGCAGCTAGGTGGTGCAGTGGATAGAGTATCAGTTCTGGAGTCGGGAGTACCTGAGTTCAAATGTGACCTTAGACACTTAATAATTACCTAGTTGTGTGGCATTGGGCAAGCCACTTAACCCCATTGCCTTGCAAAAAAAAAAAACAAACCCTAAAATAAAGAAATTTAAAAATAGGATGGGTCAGGTACAAAATTACGGAGGATTCATTCTGGTTGGGTCGAGATCAGGATGGAAAAATGTATATGCCTCTTGAGGTGACCTTTCTCTGGGTCATGCTATGATTATTCCTTTTGTGGGTGTGGCATAAATTTAGTAAGCAAATCATAGCATATCAGAGCTGGAAGAGACTTGAAAGATCATTTAGTTCAATAATCTCTTCATTTCACAGATGTGAAGACTGGAATCCAGAGATGTGAAATTACTTACCTAGAGTAGTTAATGACTTACTTTGAGAGATAATGAGCTATAGTTGACAGATGCTGGATTAGAAGTCAAGAAAACAAGGATTGAACTCTTACCTCTGGCACTCGCTAGCTGTGTGACCCAGGGAAAGTCACTTAATCAATGTAATTTGACAACAACCTGTCCTGTATGGTAATATATTCTGAAAATATTCTACTCAAACTGGACAGAACAGGCTTGGAGTTAGTAGTCTCCTGTAAATTGGTTTAGAGTAAAGGAAGCAGAATAAAATGACCATAATAATATAAATGAAAAAAAGACAGATCATTGTGTTACAATAATCAAGAATGTCCTGAAAAGATAAGAATATTGTTACAAGGTTTAAACTTAAACTTTAAAAAAAATTTATCTATCTACATATTCTTTTGGAAGTAGCGTGAAGATCATGGACCTCTTCTTGGAATCATACTTTTAAATGTATAAAATAGAAGAGAGAGAGGGTCATGGGAAGTAAGATGGATGATTTTGATTACAAGAAATTAAAGCTGCAAAAGCACAAATAAAACTAATGTAGCCAAAAATTAAAGGAAAGCAAGAGACTTGGGGAACTTCAATAAGTTTCTTTGATAAAATCTTCATTTCTCAAATATGTAGGGAACTGAGGCAAATCTATAAAAAAAACCATTCTTCAATTGATAAGTGTCAAAACATATGAATAAGCAGTTTTCAGAAAAAAAAATCAAAGCTATACCTAGTCTCATGTAAAAATGACCTAAATCATTTATAATTACAGAAATGGCAAATTCAAATAACATGTCAGAAAATGAAAATGATAAATATGAAAGGTGATATAGGAAAAGGATAAAGGAAAAATAGGGACACTAATGCACTTTTGGTGTAATTGTGAACTAGTCTGACCATTTTAGAGAATAATTTGAAGCTATACCAAAGGGCTTTAAAATCACATGTATCCTTTGACCTAGCAATACTACTAGTAGACCTGTATCCAGAGGTATTAGGAAGTCTATTGGATTAAGTATGGGGTCTGGAATCTTGAAGATCTGAGTTTGAATTCTGCTTTCAGATATAGTTTGGACAAATCACTTAGCTTCTGTTTTCCTCAGTTTCCTCATCTATAAAAAGGAGATAAAAATAGCAACTACTTCCCAAAGTAGAATCAAATGAAATAATAATTGTAAATCACTTCACACACACACACACACACACACACACACACAGATATACACACACACACGCACACACATGTACACACATATCTCCCCAAGTGTCCCAGATTAAGAACTCTTTAGGTAGAAGGACATCTTCTCTGACCTTTGTATAGATAACTTGTATGATTATGAGCCTATGTCAGATGCCCATGAACCAGTCTGTTTCTTCTATGAGATCAGCTTTCATAAAGAAGTTGTTTTCAGGCTAAATGCTGCCTTGTCTTGCCTCTTCAATATGAAAATACATGGAGGCAACTGGATGTATAGAATACTAGAACCAGAGTCCTCAGACTTTTACCTCAGATACAGATTATTGTGTGACCCTAGGTAAATCACTTAAACTATCTACCATAGATCCCTCATCTGCCTCTCAGACATGGTGTGAGGATAAAAGGAGCTAATATTTGTAAAGCATTTTGCAAACCTTAAAGTATAACATAATTCTCAGCCATATTTAAAATCAGAAGCAGCAGCAGTAGCATCCAGATTGTGGGAGAGAAGAAAAAAAAGTAGAGAATGATTGTGAAAGAGAAAGGAAGGAGGCAAATTGGTCACATATATGTATACAGACACAGGTATAGGTATAGACAGACAGGGTATAGACCTATTTATTCTCTTGTTGTCCTTCAATCAACTGGTGAATGGGAACCCTTATTAACTATGTAATCAAAGTAAACTAACAATTGTGGGGAGGTAAGAAGCTACAGAAAACATGGGCTCTAATTAGAAAGAGTTGACCATCTCAAGTTAGAGAGAAAAACCCATAGCAAATTAAACAAAATAATCTAGTCTGAAATTGAAGGAAAAAGTGGGAGATCCTGAATACATGTGCCACCGGAGTAGAGAAGAGGGAGAAAAGAGTGCTGCTGGAGGAGGTGAGACTTGATAGGGATCCTGATGGATTAGTCATATTTGCTAGATGGGAAGAATGCTATGGATATCCAAGGTGGGGGAATGAACATGGTGCCAATGTAAGAAAAGGAAGTCATGTACCTGATAGGAAATAAGTTTGGTTAGGTAATAACTTGAGGCAAGCTAAAATAGGTTCCATGAAAGTTTTACAAAAAAGTGTAAATGAAGGGGTAGGAAATAGGGAGTCATTAGAGATTCTTGAATAGAGGAAAGACATAATGGTGATTCAGAAGGAAGAAGGATGGATGACCTAGTAAAAGGAAGGAAGGAGAATTACTCAGAAATGTAATTTGCATTTTAAAATAATTCAGGCCTATAAGAATAGTAAATAATAATATTTGAAATAGATGACTCTTTAAAAGTTCATAAAACATTTTATATACATTATCCTGTTTGATTGATGCCAAAATGGCATCCATAGAGCTCTTGAAGCCTCATTTCTATGTTCACAAAAGTGATTTTTCCCTGTGTTCCACTATTAAACTTATCAGAGTGTAAGCTTTTTGAAGGTAGAGTCTATGTTTTGTTTTATCCTTATTTTCAGTGCCTAGCACAATGTTCTGCATGAAGAATGTGATTAATGAATGCAGCTGCTCTTCTGTCAATGTTGGACTGCTCCATGGAGGCATGCATTATTGCTAAAACACCTAGGAGTTGTATTTCTTCTAAATGGAGAAATTGTAGGATCAGAACTAGAGGGTAGCTCTTCTGTTACAGTTTAAGTACAGGTTTTAAACAGTCCCCCTCTACTGAAAACTCCACCCTCTAGGCCTGATCCTTCCTTACTCTCTTTTCCACTTGGAAGAAACAAAACTGCCAGAGACTTTAGCAGCTTATGCCTCCTTGGAAACAGTCCACCTTGATAGAAGAGCCATTACACAAATGTTCCTTGACATCATTCTGTCAATAGAATCCTTCAAGCAGAGACATAAATTTGTTCAAGAGGTTCATGTTTCACGTAGGAGTTGGATTAGATGACCACAAAGAAACAATGATAGTATGGAAAGAACACTGGATTTTCTAAAGATCTGTGCTGAAGTGATGCTTCACTATAGTTAAGTAGTCTAAGGGTATTAAAAAAAACAGTGCTCCAAAGATTGGCAAACTATTAATAACCATAGGAAACAATAAATCACTAAAAGGAGAGGTACAGATCAAAATAGTTAAGGTCCCACTTCCCACATAGAAAATTAAAAATGATAAACAAAAGTTGGGGACATTTTGACAAATGGTTTTTTCCTACATTTCTTGGTAAAATATCATCACTTGATATTAAATATTATTTTGTCATTCAAGTTATCAATATGATTATATATGGCACATTATATATAAATATGCTACTAATAATATGAATATATAATAACATTTATTTATAGTTTTTTCTTTTTTGTGGAACCATTTTTTTAAAATATATTTTGCTAACTACATGCAATGGCAGTTTTCAACAATCATTTCTTTTGCTATTTGTTTCCTTTCTCCTTTCCATATCCTATCCCCCTGGGAAAAAACAATCTAATCTCTCTTTTATTTTGTTTTGTTTTTGTTTTTGAAAGGCAGTGGGGTTAAGTGACTTGCCCAAGGTCACACAGCTAGGTAATTATTAAGTGTCTCAGTCCTGATTTGAATTCAGGTCCTCCTGATTCCAGGGCTGGTGCTCTATCCACTGCACCACCTAGTTGCCCCCCAAAAAATCTTATAGTTTTTCCAATATTAAATCTATTCTATAGTCCTAACAGAAATTAAACTTCCATTTACATATAATCTTTATGATATGTTATATTTTTACATTAATTTTCATAAGGAATATGAGTCAATATTTTTCTCTTTAGTTCTGATTATCCCTAGTTCAGATATCAAAATATCATTTATTACATTACAGAAATTTGGTGGGATACCATATAACTGAAAAAAAAGGAAAAAAGATTATTTTAGGAAAACAGGTTAATAGTCAATATTGGAAGAAATGTAGGAAGATCTGACATAATGCTTTATAGGTGAAGCTGTGAATTAATACAACTATTCTGGAAAATCAAGAAAATAAAGTGGTTAAAATGACCCCATCCTTTGATCAGGTATTTCACCAAGAACTAAAGAGATCTTTGAAAAAAAGAAAGTTTCCCTAAACAACAACCAAAATTATCAGCACTTTTTGTGACAAAAAAAACTGAAAACAAAGTAAATACCATTAATTGGGAAATAATTAAAAGAATTGTGGAAAATTAACATAATGTAATATGACTATGCTGTCATATACAATATACATTATAAATACAGAAAAACATAGAAAGATGTATTTGAATGATGTGAAGGGAAGTAAGCAGAACCAGAAAAGCAATATACATAATTACTTCAATAATGGAAATAGAAAGTACAACCACCAAAATCCAATAAAAGAAATTAATGCTGTAAAATTATCAGGAACGAGTTTGGTTCAAAGAAGAGTAACCATATATAAAGCACTCTCCACAGGTGGGAACATTGAATATAATGTCAGGGGTTTTTTTTGACATGCTCATTGGTTTTATTTTTTTCTTTCTGTCTTAAAAAAAAATTCTTATTATATAGGATAGCCCCTTGGGAGGAGGGAGAGAACTGGTGTCTGTGTGTGTGTGTATGTGTGTCTGTGTGTGTATGTGCATGTTTGTGTATGTATGAGTATACATGCATATGTGTTTGTATGCTCAATTCTTATTTTTATAATTTACTATCTTTATGATATTCAACCAGTCATTTGAACTATTTGGGTCTCTTCTCCTTCATTTGTAAAATGAGAAGACTGGAAAATCAAATAGTTAAGAACACAAATTAAAAGCAAATTAAGTATAAGGAATTTATTCTTTACATTATGGCAAAAAATGGACTATGAAATGATAAGCACCCTCATACATCATGTGAATCTTTTCCTCTATCCTGGAAAGAAATTTGAAAATATGCTGGAATGGTATCTAAAATAGCCATACCTTTTGATTCAGAGATATAAAAATTAGATCCCACAGAAAAAAGAAAGAAAAGTCTCATAAACATCAAAATATTCTTTGTGTAGCAAAGAACTGAAAATAAAGTATTCTCTTATTATTGGGAAGGTGCTAAACAAATTTAGAATAGTCATGTAATGGAATATTATTATTTTGCCATTAGAAAATCAATGAATGTGAAGAATTTAGAGAAATATGGAAAAAATTCTATTAACTGATCCAGAGCAAAGCAAGCAAAATCAGATATATATATGTATATATATACATACATATATATAAAGACTATAGTAATGAAAGTGAAAATAACAATATAATTACTTTTAATTGTATAATTATGTTGACAAGAATGTCCTGAAGTGATGAGAAAATTACGTAACTTAAATTTAAATTTAAAAATTAAATTACTTATCACAGTGACTCGTACAAAAACGTGCCTTCCCTTTCCCCCCAAGATTCAACTCCCTCTCTTCTTTCCAGGAGGGGAAAAGAGCTATGAAAAATTTTAAGTTCTATATTTTCAGACTTACTTAATGTGTTGGTCGGTTTTGATGAGTTGTTTTTCTCTTTTTATTCTTTATTACAAGACACAGCTTGCTGGTTAGGAGAAATAGGAGTAGCATATTCAGAAAACAAGATGATATACAAGGCAAAGGTTTCAACAGTAAAAATTGAAAGCAGAGTACTTTTCTTAGATAATATCCAAAATCCTTCTAGTTCTAAATCCTAGGATTCATAGTTCTGTTCCAACACTATGATTCTATATTTTGAATAAAGAATAATGCTACTAATGCCTCCTCTGGTTAAATAATCAGATTTCTAATAGGCTCAACCTTCTAAAATAGTTATAAATAAATTTTAGTACCTCAAATAATTGTATGTTAAGTGTCAAACATACAAAGAAAAGTGAAAAAGAGACTAATGAGTGGAAAATACATTAACAACTTGTACAAAGAAGATACATAAAAGATATACTGGAGATTATCTCAGGGAGGAAGTTCTAGATTTAAAGGTGGGATAAAATGCATTGGAAAATCTTTCTGAAGGCAGATTGAAGATGAAATTTAAAGGAAGCCAGGAAATTCAGGAGATTGAGAGGAGAAGGGAGAGAATTCAGGCTTGAGAGACAGCCAATAGAAAGTCACTTACTAACTGTGTGAACTTGGGCAAGTCACTTAGGCAAGATTAACTTGCATCCAAGGTCATCTCCAGTCATCCTCATCCATAGCTAATCACTGATGTCCCTGGAGGAGAAAGTTAGGCTGGTGATTTAGCACAGCACTCCCCCCCCCCCCCTTCAAATCCAATTGACTTACTTGTCAGGGCATCACCTCCCTGATGTCATGGTCTTCTTCAAGAATAATGATGGACATAAAAAAAAATACAAACCCAGAGATGAAAAGTCTTGTGCCAGGTCAGGTCCCTGACCTGTTATGGTACACAGAGTGGAGAAATTGCAGGGGAAAATTAGAATGTAGGCTATGAAGGAATTTAAAAACCCCATACTTTCCAATTTGTTCATTAGTTTACACACAATTGGCTATATGGTTTACTGTCACATCTACCTGAGAATATAACTTTCTTATGTAGTGTAAGAATTCAGTAATCAAGGAAAACAAAAAAAATCTGACATTTTTCAAAAAAGCAAATAGTATATTTGAATATAACATATTTTAGAAAGATAGTGTTAAAATAAAAAAGAATGATAATATTACTTAAAGAAGTAAATTTGAATTATTTAGATTTTTAGAACATTTCAAATATAAAGAAGTATTTACTTTACAACTGTGTTAGGTGGATGAGACATTGCTATAATCTAGGATAATTTCTCTTTAATACTGCTGATTTCATTCTCACTACCTCAAAAAGTTTTCTCATTATTAATTGTATTGCTTTGATGTCCGTGTTCTTGTAGTCATTTTTTCCTACTCATTCTCCTTTATTCTCTCTACCATCCTCAATAGTTTTTTATTCCTGTATTTCCATTTCTGTTATCTTAGTCCAAGCATATCTGCTAAAATAATTCCATTCCAATAGTCTAACTTCTCTGAAAAGCATAATAACTCTGTTGCATTTACTATACTTAATGAGAAATTTTCAATGGAGTCTCTTTAGGGCAGTGAACTCCCCATTCATTCGGGAAAAAAAAAGTTTAAGAAAAATTCTTACTGCACAGAAAAATATATAATTACATGTTACATTAGTTCTAAGTTTTCCAAACTATGGGGTATTACAAAATCTTAGTTTCACTTTTGACTCTGAAACAATATATTCACACATTATAAAAATAATTATAAACATAATTATATAGTATTTTCTACTAAAGTCTTCCTTTGTTCCATCATTATAACATGGAGGTTATTATATTGTTTTTGAAGGCTCTGAATATGGAAATGAGCTCTGGTCATTTCTACTGAAGCTGGAAAGTCTGAATCTAATAAATTGATTTTATTCCTCTTATACAAAGATTAACTCAGATAAATTCAGGGCAGGGTGATATTTTTTGTTTTACTACAGTAACTCTAAAGGATCATCTAGTAGTTTGATAAGAGTTGTAATCAGTAATCATAGAGAGAATGAACCTAGCAAGGAAATAATAGATCCTTGGTAAATTATAGAAGTATTTATGTTTCCTACAATTTTACAATTCTCTTTATAACAAAAAACTCCAATATTGTAAATATGTTAACTATTTCTTAGAGAATTAATAATTTCATATTTTTCATTAAAAATCTTTTGCTATCTTGTCCATTTCTTACTGTTCTGACTAGTCTTATGAAATTTTATACAATTCAATATTGTTGTTTATATATCATTTTCAAGACTGAAATTTTGTTCTACTTTTTCCTTTTCCTTTTATTTTTATAACAACTACTATTAACTTAACAAGACTCCATAAATGTCATTTACTCCCCCAAAATCTTGGCTAGTTATTTCCAAATTATTTTCCCGTGGTCCATTAAGAAATTAAGCCCTGTGGGTTCTTCTTTAATGTCATTCTCTTGGATTAGCAGGTAACTGCTTTCTCTCTTTTTTTTTTTTTTTGCTTGTAAATTTGTATTGCTCCTGACTTTTAGTTGGCATTTAAGATGTCTGTTTTGTCCTACTTTTCCCTACCTTCTGCCTCAAATGTGTTTTTTCTTGGCTTAACCTTCCAATCATTTTTGTTTGTTTGTTTAATATTTTCTTATTTATTTCCTCTTAAAAAATGCTTTTTGAACTTTATCTTTCACCCTCATACCATCATCTTCATTTTGTCTTTTTTGGGTGGATTTCCTTTTCTGTTTTCAAAAGTTTTTTTCTCTTCAATTCAGGACACCCTTCTCACAAATATTTTTGATTAAGAAATAACTGAAGGATAGCTATGTTTTACCTGGGTAAGAGATATAAAAAGGATCATGAAAACAAAGCCCAAATATTGATAAAAGTTACATGGCCTAAGGATAAAACTTACTTTGTGTATATCAAAACAGCAGAAGCAGGATCAATGGAGGGAAATGTGTATATGTGGGTGCATAAATAAAACACATGTATATACATGCATGAACATATGAGTATGAACATTTTATGTATAAACATATATACACATATAATGCTATATACTTGAATGTATATATTTACATACAACTGATTCATAATTGGACCTACTGGAAATGGAATGACTGACTCATGAGATAGTAAGCTCTTCATTGCTAAAAGTATATACCATTTTCCATCTACTTTTAATAATTTAGTATCTTCCATTGTGTGAAAGCTGGTCTAAATGACCTCTTGGGTCCCTTTCAGCTTTGAATCTCTCATCCTATGACATCTTCACAGCTAGATCCAATGACCCGTTGACTTCGAATGTTTCTTTCAACTCTAAAATGTATAGTTTCATCAACTCCTTTGACAGTGCTTCATATAATACTAGTCTGCTTTACCCTTATATATTTCAGGCCCTTGGAATTAAGTTCTGGTTATGCTAATTAATATATTTTGATCTTAATATCCATTTAATTTCTTACTTAAAATAGAATTAGTTTCTTCTGGTTCTCAATTATATGATTCTGAGATCCTCAGTCTTGTATCTATCACTTCATCATCCTCATTGTACCCTTTCATAGGTTGTCTTTTTATGTTTCAAAAATCTTATCTCATCACTAAACTACTCCCCTTACCACCAAATTTTTTTTATAAGGGCATATAGAATTTGAAGCATGTCTCCTAAAAATCATCATCTTGTGCTTTCTTAACATTGAAACACAAAAACATTTAACTATGAAATAATTCTGTATTGATCATGCCCTGAACTCCATTCTCTTCTGAAAAAAATATGGGAGCTGCTTTCTGGCTGTTTGCCTTAATATTTCATAGATTCTTGAAAAGGTCACCATCAGCTGGCAAAAAAAAAAAAGCCGATCGCTAGTAATGCTACATAATAAAACTATATTTATAAAGAAATATAAATGCAGAATGTGATTCAAAGAACAAAAATTTCTTGATCAGTCTCACTAGTCTTTTCTTATGAAAATTTTTGATTTTCCTACATTTAATTCTTTTCTATTCCCCCCCCCCCAGACTTTTTTTTGACATTTTCTAATTTTGTCATTTTCTGGTAGTTTTCACCAAAGTTCATAAGATGCCCATTTTAACATATCAATACTTTAGAGAGATGATTTTTTTCTCCCATTTTTTTATCACTTGACTCTCTCCTCTCCTCTCACTGTGAAAACTCTTTCCATTTGTATAGATGGGGAATGAACCTGTAATTTATAGTTGGAGAGAATAGTAACTGAGAATACTGAAAATTTAAATGACTTACTCATGGTGACACTAGCATATATCAGAGTCAGTACTTGAATTCAGATTTCCCTTACCCCAAGTATGGTTGTCCATCTATTACATCACTGGTACTCAAAATGTGATCCAAGGACTCCTAGGCAGTCACTGAAGTTGAAACTTTTCATAATAATATTAAGATGTTTTAATTTTGAATATGACAAATATGTATAGATATAAGCCACACAAAAACTTTTGGGGTGATTAATAATTTTAAAGAGCTTAAAAGAATCCTGAGACCAACATGTTTGAGAAACAGTATACTATACTATGTGGCCTTGCTCCTTTGTTTACTATTAACATAGTAATGTTCTACTAAGCTCCAAATGGACTTCTCACGTTTACATTTTATTATATCATGCAAATATAATATGTA
Organism: Macrotis lagotis; assembly: GCF_037893015.1. Taxonomy (NCBI): domain Eukaryota; kingdom Metazoa; phylum Chordata; class Mammalia; order Peramelemorphia; family Peramelidae; genus Macrotis; species Macrotis lagotis. Next base: position 196,589,019 of record NC_133660.1, read on the forward strand.
TTTTTCTTAGGAAATGTCCATACCACACACATTAATGGTCAAATAGGTAGTTTCTTGCTAATACTTGGTGTATGGAACTAATTATTTCTCCTTAAGGAATAGAGACACTGATGTTAATTTAAAAAAAAAGTGTTCACATATTTTAGTTGTGGCATATCATATTTCAGCAAGGAAAATCACTGTTCAATCAAAAGTTATTTTCTTGATCCAGACATTATATATAATATTGTCATCTTCCTACTCTGTCATACCTTATTAGTTCTCAAATCTCCTAAATTTCAGCTAATATCTACCCACTAATGGGACTCTTTCCCCACCATATCTCTATCTATCTAGCTGTCTGTCTGTCTGTCTGTCTGTCTGCATGCATGTATGGATGGATGGATATATGTATTGTTACATATATCCATATCAAGTTCTGCTGTTATCACATTTTGCCCAAAAATTCTTTGAAAGATCTTGAAATCAGTGTTTAGTAACAATAGTGACTTTTAATTTTTAATATCATACTTCTTTCTATTTAAAATAGCTTTGCTAACTCTTGTTTCACTGGGTTGCTCATTTCTCTTTTCTCCCATATGCCACTGAGAACAACATGAAGGGATTTACTCAGGCATTAAGATCATTAGGCTCCAGAGCATTTTGCTTTGTCAACAACTCCATCTTTCTGTTCACTCCTTTAGCTGTGATGTATTTGTTGCATCATTTACTTTTTCATTATTGGATTAGTACCTTGGCATCAGCCCATTCCCTTTCCCTTCTATCTTTACCTTTTCTTCTTCTTGAAAGTTCTGTAAAGGACTATTCCATTGATCAGAGTTTCTCTTTTGATCACCCTTAATCTGTCCATTTTTCTCCCTCAAATTCAATAACATCCTCCTCTTTTCTTACATTCTAACATGCCTGTAGGCTGTGAATTTATTCTTACATGAGCTGTCTTTGTAATCCTTTCCAAGTAACTCATCCTTATTTTCTCTATGATACTCTTTATTGAAAATTTCTGTAAATAAAGATATCTATGTTCTTTGAAATCTTTATTTTTTCCCTTGAGAATTTTCTATGTATCATATTAAACAAGCCTATGAATTATGCCCCCACCCCACCTTGCCCTGCCCCACCCCACTCTGCCTCACCTTATATCCCCAGGACCTACACCATAGTTAACCTGTAATAAATGTTTTTTGAGAAACACATCCTACCACTCTGTATTCCTGGGAGAACAAGATGTGCTTCCCCCTAATTTTTCTTCACACCTTTCCAAATTCTTCCCTTTCTAACAAGTTTTCTAATCTTCTGTGTAAATGCTCCTACTGAATTTTCCAACTGAAAAATGTTCAGCTGTTACTATAACATATCTGAAAAGAGAGCTAAATTTTCCTCTTAGTTTCATAAAATGCATTTCCTATCAATTGTATTATTTCATGTAAGTATTATTGGATTGATTTATGTGCTATTTATAGGTATCTGTTAATAAATACTCTTTCATACCTTGTTATGATAGATTAATAACAAGTGTTTACTTTTTATTAGTCATTTTCTAATTATAGCCATCCCATCATCTCTGGCCCAAATAATTGAAATCTCCTCAACATCACATTTCTTTTATTCCAAGAAAGTGCCCCATCCAATAACTTTTCACATTCAGATTTCTTTGGGGGAAAATTTACTTTTGGAAATTTGCTTTCCCCCTCTAATTAAATCCATCATCACATATATTTCAGCCCAGATCATAACACTCTTTGTGAAAACTAAATTTTCTTCTTTGAGAAATAGCGATATTAGTATGAGAAAGTTCACATATTTTAGATGTTTCTGTGGCATGTCATATCCTCATGAAAAATTACTGTTCAATCAAAAGCTATTTTACTGATTTAGCCTCTCTGTCTGTCTATCTGTCTCTGTGTGTGTGTATGCTTATAGATATTTTTGTGTTTATATATATATATATATATATATATATATATAATTACATGTGATTATTAAAAAAACACATCCCTCATAGAATCCCCAAACTTAAAAGGACCTTAGTAACCATACTTGAAAAAGAATACCTTCTATCATGAACCTCATAAGCAGTCATGCAGTCTTTTCTTGAAATTTTTTCTTGAAAATTCCTAATGTGGAACTCACTACCTCCTGAGATAGACCTTTTCCACTTTTGGATAGTTGAATAAAAGAAATGTAAGGTTGGGTATACAAGTATTTCAGAAAAGGTAATGAATTCCCTACCTTATATTGATCCGGATCTATCTCTTATCAATTAGACTTTTAAATTCTACTCACCAATAGGAAGAATTGCCAAACCAGGACTTTAACAAAGAATTAATCTCTCTTTTTTTGTAATGTTACTACAAGAAGCAAGTCTTAAAAACTGAATTCAATCTGCTTCTTTAAAAAAAATTAAAGGTCAAAAATCTATTTTTCTTTCTCTACTTATATTTTATGAAAAGAAAGAAAGATAAAAATACTCCCTTGTGATATATAGATGTATATATATATATATATATATAATATATGTATATATGTACTTTTTCAAGGAAAAGTATTTCATTCCTTAACCATGTGCTAAATTATGTCTCATTCTGCATTCTGTGTTCATCAAATGATTGATAGTGTGCCACATTGTCAGTCTTCTGAAATTGTGGTTGGTCATTGCATTTCTGAGAGTCTTTACAATATTGTTGTTACATAAATTGTTTTATTGGTTCTGTTCACTTCAATCTGAGTCAAGATATATGTCTTCCTAGGTTTCTTTGATGCTATCTGCTCTGTATTTCTTATAATCCAATAATATACCATCATATTAATAACAATAATGGCTAGCATTCATCTAGCATCATAGAAATATTATCTCATTTTCCTCCAATTATCCTGGAAGGAAGGTACAATTTTTATCTCTACTTAACAGATAAGAATGCTAAGGCAGACAGAGGTTAAGTGACTTGCCCAGGGTCACATAGATATTAAGTTTCATAGGTCAGATTAGATTTAAGTTCTTCTGGACTCAAGAACTAGTACACTATCTAATTTGCTACCCTGGTAGTTTCATATGTCGTAGTTTAGTCATTCTTTATTTGATTGTCATCACCTTAGCTTCATTTTTTTTGGTATTACAAAAAAGAGCTGCCATAAATATTTTTATTCATATATGCACTTATTCGCTGATTTCTTTGGGGTATAAACCTGCTTTAATAACTTTTGGGGCATATTTTTAAATTGAATTAACTTCTTTAATCCCAGAGGCCTGTGACTAGGCTTCACCCTTTCTAAATTCATAGGCTATTTATGTTTTCCAGACTAAATTGTGCTTTTTCTGCATTAATGTGATTCCATATAGTGCTTCAAGTCTTCCTTTAGATACTTATTCTCTCCTCTCCTTTCACTCTCCATACTCTATTCTTTGCTGAGGGATTAATACTGCTCCCTTTTTGTATCTTTCCTTCTTCTGGAATGTAGGTTCTATTCACAGTTCACTCTATTATTCCTATTCATTTTGGTCTTTCTTTCTGGTATTATTTTCTGAGTCACTCCCGCACCCAACCTTTTCCTCTACTTCATTGTACTTCTAAACTATATCTTTGGCAATAAATGCTCCTTGTGAATATGTTGACCTTCTTCCTGCTGTTTTCTTGCCACCCTCTTATTTATCCCTAGCTACTTCATCTGCTTTCTTTTCCCACAAAACCCTAACATACATCTCCTTTATTTTCTCCCCTCTCTTCTTAAAGCTGCTTCTTACCACCTTCTCCTTCTCTTAACAGTCCCTAGAGGATGCTCTACATTCATTCACGCAGATGTTAGTAACTCAGTTGTTTCTCTTCACTTTCCATTTTGGGTCTTCACAGCTGGCCCAGCTGGGCCTGCAGCTCTGTTTTATGATGACATGCACTTGGGCAGTATGCTTAGAGTTGTCCTTTATCACCACAAATTCTCTTCTTCCAGCAGACTCTGTTCTGCCCTTATTCTCTACACCAAAACCCCATTTTCCTGAGGGTATATTATATTCAGAATATTTTAAAATGATATTTAAAGCATGCTTCTGGCTGTCCCTTATCCCAGTTCAAACTCTTCTCTATTTCTAAATAAAAAAGTAGCTGGCAGGTAGTCAGCTCCATTCTCTAGGTTCCATTGTTTTTCAGTGTCTAGACCCCCAAACTGGCTGAAATTTTTACAGGACAAATTTATGCCTCACAGTATCTTTTAAACCATTTTATCCAGGTCTCATATATTGTGAAGAAAATGAACATAGCCTTAAGGCAATTGAAGGAATGAGAAGGTTCTTTGAATGGTTCTCATCCTTTTTTTATGCTTCTAAAACTTCAAAAATAAATCCACTCTCTACTGATCTACAATTCACATCAAGTGTAAATAGTTGCCCAAATCTCCATATTAGCACCCTCTCTTCCTATCACACTATCACAATCTCCACCTCTATCACAATCTCTGTGTTTGCTTCTCTTATTATTCTTTGATAATCATTTAATAAGTACCTAGTTGGTGCTAGATATGGGATCAGGCATTTGAGATACAACAATAAAAATTGTACCTGCACTCAGGGAGTTTGTATTCTATCTAGTTACATATTTTTTTTTGTGGTAGGGGTGGCAACAGTGATACAGCTATAAGGGAAAAAGTATGGATAAAGTAAATTGAAAGATATTTATGATGATTACCAGAAACTTTGATGATAAGGAAAAAAAATCATGGAGAAGATAGTATTTAAGTTGAAGTTTGAAAGTAATGAGATTCAGGAGTCAGGGATAAGGAGGCAGAGTATTCTTAACATATGGGATAGGCTACTGGACATATGGGAGATGATCTCTGGCAAACCATATGAAGGTATGTATGTACATACATATATATATATATATGTATATGCTTTATGTATATAAAAAGTCCAGTTTGGGTGGAATAAATATTGAATAAGGCAGAGTAATGTGAAATCAGTCTGGAAAGATAGATGGGAGCCAGATTGTGAAGGACTTTAAATGCCATACCAAGGAGTTTTACTTTCTAGTATGTTTCACACATGCCTACATGTTTGCATGACAGGGGAAAACAAATCTCACACATCCTTTTCACAAGCTGGTATCATAATTGCAAAAGCCAATCCACTTCAGTTAAAAATTAGTATGGTGTCCCAATGGCAAGCCTGTGATATTCTGTTCAAGATCATTAGCCTGCTGGTTACTGACAAAGAGAGAAGAAAATAGTCAGTCCCTTTCATCTTCAGGCTCTTCTTTCAGGCTCCAGATAAGTTCAGATTTCAAAGAGTAGAAGTTTATTCCGTTTAATGTAATACATGTTTACAAAGATATATTAGCAATGTGTATAGAAAGTGCATCTGCTTGTTTGGGGATATAGATACAGCTTCTTCCAAAAACAGTTGAGTAGGGGAATGATGAGAAGAATTATTATAATTATTCATTGATATATAAGATTACAATCTAATAAACATTGTTATGAATACATATCCCCAGTACCCTACTTCAATGGCTGTCATTGTCAAAGTTTCATGACCTTTTGACAGTGATATTTTTGTCCTTAATTCTTGAAGAAGACTAGGGAAAGGGATGCTAAGATAACCTTGTGAATTAGATTTTAGTGAGGTCTTGCTGTGTGCTGAGTCACCAGTCTGACTTTCTCCTTCAGAGCCATCTAGTCCAGCAGCCAGATATGAATCAGGATGACTGGAGATGGCCTGGGATGCAAGACAATTAGGATTAGGTGACTTACCCAAGGTCACACACCTAACAACTATCAAATATATGTGGCTGGATTTGAACTCCCATCTTCCTGACTCCTAGACCTGTGCCACCTTGCTGCTCTTATATGACTCTTTAGACACTTGAGGGTTATGCTAGTAGAAATTAAGCCCCAACAAATACACTAATGTGACTATACATGGAGGACAGATATCTTGGGAAAGTTCTTCCCCAACCCCTTTAAGACTCTTCTACTCTCACTGGTGATTTACTCCCCTAGAATATTCGTTGACTCTTTAGACTCTGTCTCCATCTCCTTAACTGACACACTAACCTTTCCTTCTCACTCTTCATGTCCTCCTTACCAACACCCTTATCTATATATGTTGTCTTTTATTCGAATATATGTTCCTTGAGGAGGATTTATCTTGTTTGACTTTATTTGTATATTTGCATGCCCAGCATACCAAATGCTTAAGAAATACATTCTCTCTCTCTCTCTCTTTCTCTCTCTCTCTCTGCATATCTGTGTTTCTCCCCTCCCACAATCTCTCTTCCTCCACTTATCCCTTTCTCTGTCTCTGTTTCCCTTCCTCACTCCTTCATTCCCTCCCTGCCTTGCCCCCATTAATGGAATTGGGACTTGATTAGAAGTTTTATCACTGAGTTGGCAGAATCTTGATGTATTTTTCAGTTTTGCCTACTGTTTTTTATAGACTAGCTGTATGAGGGAAAAGAATACTCATATCAATGAAATTAGTATCCTTGAACTATTATTATTTCCAAGAATTTCCAAGAAATGAATGCAAATTACAGGAAAAGCAGACTGCCTTCTGTGGAGTGTGGAGAGGGGGGAGGGAAGTGAGACTGAGGAAAAATTGCAAAATTCAAAAAACAACAAAAAATTACAGGAAGTAGCAATTGTGGATGCTCAATACATTAACACAAATATAACTTAGTAGGTCTAGAGCATAAATTATGTAAAAACTACTATAAAATTATAAGGGGATTTTATTGTATTTTGATTGTTTATTTTTGAGTAATTGCATCTTCCCCATTATTCCTTTGTGCTTCATTCAGTGGCCCTTAATCTTGCCAAGTTCCTGTTAACTTGAATCCAACACCCTAAATGGATAAACAGGGGAGGAAACACTTAGAGAAAATATTTACTTAATGTCTAGAAGTAGGCCAGATGTTTTCAATCAATTAATCAATCAGCGAGTACTTATGGAGTGCATACTCTTCAATAACATTTATTTAACAAACATTTATTAAGTCTTTTGTGTAAAAGGTTCTGTGGCAGATAGTGAGAGAGAAAACTTCGTGAAAATATGCACTTCCAGACCTCAGGGAGTTTACAGTCGAGAAGAGGAATAAAATACACAGTGCTAACTCCAGTGTACAACATTACATGATTAAGTACTTTCCAAACAAAGTGACATGCTAAGGCAGATGGGAAAAAGTTCACCAACATAGATGGGGATGGGAGTCAGGAAAGGCTTTAAGAGAATTGGCTTCTGAGATAAATGTTCAATGATAATTGGGAATTCAAAAGGCCGATAATGGGAAGAGAGGGTATTTCAAATACAGGGAACTATATGAGCCAACTTCTAGAGTCATGAGAATGAGATCTATATTTAATGCTTAGAGAATAGTTCCTGAGCAGACATATAGAGATGGAAAAGCAGAGTTCCATGAAATAAGGTTGGCAAAAGCCTGAATTAAAAGACAAAGTAGCTTGAGCTTTGGTCACATGGTGATAGGGAATCACTGGGGATTTTTGAAAAGAGAAATGAGATGACAAGACTTAGGCTTTAGGAAGGTTGTCCTAGCATGTCATGCAAGGCAGATTGGAGAAGTAAGTGAATGTCTCAAGAGGGTATCATATTAGACCAGGCAGGTGGTAATGAAGAACTGAATTCAGATATTGACAGCAGGACTAGAGAGAATACACAGTGAGAGATGTGACTGAGATAGCATATATGAGCCTTTGGAAACTAGTTAAATTCATTTAGAAGAAAGAATCTCAAAATCTCATCTTGGAGTAAAGTTAAGACCATCTAGTCCAACCATTAAAGATCTCCACTACAGAAATCTCTGCAGAAAAAAGTGGCTATATGGCTATTTCTTGAAGATTCCTCCTAAGTATACTCTCCCTCTTTTACTGTATACCTTAAGACAGCTTTACTCATTAGGAAGTATTTTCTTATATCTAGTTGAAATTATTCTTTTTTGCAACAACCACCCACTGTAAATACCCAATTGTATACATGCATGTATGCATGTATTTTTCAGCATCTTTTAAATACTATATGCCAAAGACTCTGGCATTGGGGATAGGAAGAATGGCAAAAATACCTCCCAGCCCTTGTAAAGTATGAATTTCAATAAGGGAAGGGAAAGATAACATGAAAATAACTAGGTACATAGAAGTTATATACAGAATAGTGGAAAGATGACCTGAAAGGCATAAGAACTAAAGCTGAGGACAACTAATAAAGGTTTCTGCAGAAGGTGGACTTGAAATAAGAGAAGTAAAGGGAAGAGATTTTGGTGAATAAGATAGTTCTTTAAATATTTGAAGACAGATAAAATGTATGCATTTTATTTTTACTTCTGGTTAATTAAATCAATTAGCATGCATTAAATGCCTACTATGCACCAAAAACAGCATTTAGTCTGGGGTATACTAAAACAAATGTGAATATTTGAATAAAGTCCCTATTTTCAAGAAGTTTACATTATGCGGGGGGGGGAGGTTAATACACACACATATGAAGAAAGTAAACATTTGCAAAATAAATTTAGTGGAGGATTTTGGCAGAGAGGGAACTGGCAACTGATTAGATATTTGAGATAAAGTCATCCCTTTAATAATATAATTATAGAACTAAATAATATAGACCTAAAACTCAATTCTTTGGAATTAGACTCATACAGCATAGTCTGTTTTTCCTCACCATTCTGACTGCTCTTTTCTGTATTTATACTCTTTTAGCTTGTCAATGTCTTTCCTAAAATATGGCACAGGGAACTGCACATAATATTCTGAATATGTTCTGAGTATAATAAAATAAGACTTTGACAGTTTCTCTCATTCTATATAGTTTGTCTCCTAATTGAACCTATGATCACATTAGGTCTTCTGGCTATATATAGTAGCTACCTTTTTCTTCCCTCCTTTGCATATCTACAGGTTTTCAGAAAACTTTAGAAGCTCCCTTTGTCCATCAGTCTCTGCCTTGGACTGTTAAAGCAAGTTAAGCTTATGCCATTAAAACTCTGAGGTTTTGCCATTCACATAGTTTTTTAAAGTTATATTTCCCCTCATCTTGGGCTTGGGCAGTTGCCTTTTTAAACTCAAGTGCAAGACTATAAATTTATTCTAATGTTTCATCTTATTAGATTTGACCCTTCATTTGAACCTGTCAAGATCTTTAGGAATCTTTATACTCTGTCACTCAATGTGTTAGCTATCCTTCCCAGTTTCCTGTCACATGCAACTTTGATAAATATGCTACTTGTGCATTCTTCTAGGTCATTTGTAAAAATAAAGAACAGCTCAGGACCAAGGACAGCTCCCTGCAGTATTCCACCAGAAATTTCTCCTCCAATTTGACATTGATTCTTTATAGACTGTTCTTTGGTTTAATCATTCAACCAGTCCTGAAACTACCTAACTGTATAATCAGAAAGATGCTGTGGTGTAGTGGAAAGAACATTGTGCTTGGGGGTCAGAGGACTTAGGATGCTTAGCTCTGCCTTTTACTAGGTGTGTGACCTTGGGCAAGTCATTACCTCTCTTGAGTTTCAGTTTCCTCATTTGTCAAATAAAAGGATTAAATAACCTTTAAAGTCTTTTCTAGATTAAAGCTATTATCATATATTTTCATCTTATTTGAAAGGATATAAGTTTCTGAACACTTTACCCACTTCCTTCCTGAAATCTGTATATGTGATACACAAGATTCTCCTGATCTAGCAGTATAGTTACCTTGTCAGAAATGGAAATAGTGTTAGTCTGGCATGACCTATTCTTAATAAAGGATGGTGACTATTAGTGATCACAATTTCCTATGCTCAGAATCCATCCCTTTAATAATATACTTTAGGATTTTGCCAGCAATCAAAGTCAAGGTCACAAGCCTGTAGTACATCTTCACCTTCTTGCTTAGGAAAAAAATCTGGATATTTGCCCATTATCAGCCCTGCACTACTCCTTCCACTTTATATGATTTTTCAAATATCACAGACAGCAGCCCAATAATTATAAGATCTCACATCCATCTTAGGCCTCAACAACTAGGCTTATGGGGTTATAAACAACCTACTTAAAGGGGACTCTAAGGCATCACAGATCCTAAACCTCATTATCAGGGAATAGGCTGTGGTCTTTTGTTTCTGATGATTCAGTGGTCATGAATTGAATACCACTTACATGTGCAGGGTTTCAGATAGGGAAGAGAAGATTTGTCAGATAATTTTAAAAAATAATTTTTAAACTCTATTTTCTTGTTGGCATTAGGGTAAGAAAATTTTCACAAATGAAGTACTAGACTAGGGATATATAGCAAAGGATTACTTTTAGCCTACTGGTGATCCAGCAAATACCCTTGACTTTATTTTCCTGCCAATTCAAGAGTTCATTATGTCATTATCAGGATTGCCACACAGAAATATATTCCATTGGAATTGGGGAAAATCATACACAGCTCTGCTGTTCTACTTACACAAAACTGTGCCTTGATTTCTCCTCAGTGCTACCAATATTTTTGGCATAATTTATTCAAATATGGGGGCCAGCCTAATGTCAATGGCTGAACAAATTGTGGACCTAAAGGTGAAAAAGATTAGAGAGAATTGCTTTTCTATGACCTCAAAAGCATATCAACATAGACTTGATAAGCAGTTTAAAAAAAGTTATTTTTTTTATTCATTATTGTTAGAAAGTCAATAATTTAATTTATTGGTGTCATACAGGCCTATATCCCTATGGAACTGAATAGGCTTATCAACATTTAGAAGAGCAAGTCAAATCTGACTTTCGATCAAAGGTGAAAAGTATCATGTTAGTCCTCGTCTCCCATTATGATCATGGACAGATTTTTTGTGTGTCATGCACTGAAAGGAATTCTATAGAATGTGATATTTGGAGAAGTCCTTAAAGGTAGGGAGAAGATTAGAGAAGGGGTAGAAAAGAAGATCACAGTGGGTGCTTAGGATTTTTGGTCACCTGAGTCAGATGCATTCGCTATTGTGCTTGTCTCACAGATGACTCCTAAAGGAAGCAGTAAAGAGAATGATGGGCTCCTCTTAGAATGTGGAAAAATAGATTTTCTGTTTCTTCATATTACAGATTGTCACTTATATCCCAGCATAACTCAAATTTTGACTGCCAAGAGGAACTTATTAAACTGCCCAGAAGTCTTTGAATTGTCTTTAAATCTGTTCTGTGTCATCAGACTGTCCCTAAAATATCTGTGGGCTCTGAATATTCTAAGATTTTCTTGACCTTGGCATTTGTTTTTGAGCATTTGTGATCTTTATAGAAAAGGAAGTCCTTTCTGCTTTTGGGGTTGTCTTAGAATTATATCATAGACCTAGGTATCTCTTGAAGTGAATAGTTTGCTATGTAATCAGACCATGAACACATGACAACCTTTCTGGGGTAGCTAGGTGTCTCTGTGGTTAGATGGTGCAGTATGAATTCAGGAAGACCTAAATTCAAATCCAGGCTCAAATATTTACTAGTTGTGTGAGCCTGGACAAGTCACTTAATTTCTCTCAGCTTCAATTTCCTCAACTTTAAAATGGGGTTGCTAATAATGGCACTAATCTCCTAGGGTGGTTGTGAAGATAAAATGAGAAAATATTTGTTAAGTGCTAGCACAGTGTGTTGTTCATGAGAACAAACCCAAAATATGAAATAGTTTTAAAAAGAAATATATTTGATTGTTTGGAAGAGTGAGCCAGAAAAGTTGTAACTCCCATGAGATTTTGAGAAAGGATTCTGCACATGAGTCATATATGAATCACCTGACAAAAGCATCATATTCAAGTAACACAAAAATCACCTGAAGGGAACCCAAAACACAAGCTTGACTGTACCCAAAACAGGAGTATTTGGGGTAAATCCAGGACCTTGTGGGATTCAAAATTCCTTGTAACCATCTCTAGCCTTCCTAGAGAGTTACTAGGATTAGGACAACATTCTGGGTACAAATAGTCTCTAGTTAGATTTAAATAACATAATTATTATTAAGCTTTTCAAACAAAATAATTAAGTATCCATTTCACAAAAACCCTGCAAGGGGCGGCTAGGTGGCACAATGGATAAAACACCGGCCCTGGAGTCAGGAGTAACTGGGTTCAAATCCCATCGCAAACACTTAATAATTACCTAGCTGTGTGGCCTTGGGCAAGCCACTTAACCCCATTTGCCTTGCAAAAAAACTAAAAAAAAACAAAACCCTGCAAAGCAGGTTTTTTAAAAGTGATTTGCTGGAGATCACACAGCTAGACAATTATTAAGTGTCTGAGATAGGATTAGAACCCAGGTCCTCCTGACTACAGGGCCAGTGCTCTATCCACTGTACCACCTAGCTGCTCCCTTACATTTTTAACAAATATTTCTTTTCTTCATTTCTCTGAGCCTCAGTTTCTTTATATGGAGGATGAGGAGGCTAGACTAGATGGCTTCTGAAGTACAATCTGGCTCTCGCACTACTATCCTTTCAGTCACATAGATTCATAATCTCATAGTTATTTTTTGTTCCTTCTCTGTGTCTTATCCCATTTCCATTCCCCACATATGATCATTTTCCAAGTCCTGTCAGAACTACCTCTAGAACATCTGCCATATTCATTGCCTTCTCTCCACTCAGCCATTATACTAGTTTGGGCCTGCATTGCTTCTTTTCTGGATAACTTCAATAGCCTTCTAATTTGTTTTTCTGCTTCATTTTTTAACCTTTCTGATTCATTCTATTCATCAAGTATTAATCCTAAAACATAAATCTGACTTTGTAGGTCCTCTGCTTTAAAAATTCCACACCCTTCCTATTGTATCTAGAATAAAATTTAAAATACAAAATCCTCAGCTTGACTTTTCAAGCTCTGGACAATCTAACTTTCATCTACTTTTCTATCCTTTTTTCATATTACTACCTTTCAATCACCTTTCTGTTTTAATCAAGCTGACCTTATTCATTATTCCTTATATGTAACATTGCATTTCTCAACCTCAGGAAAGATAGGACTCTCATTTCTGGCATTTATTTCTTCTTATCTTTCCTTTGTAGAATTTCTAGGTAATTCAAAGCCAAGTCCCATATCTTTCAGGAAGTTTTTTCTGCATTCTCACCTCCACCCATTGTCCGTGTTTCTCAATATGTCTATGATGTCTTTTCTATATGGGCAGCTAGGTGGCACTGTGGAACTGGTACTAGAGTTAAGAAGACTCATCTTTCTGAATTCAAATCTGTAACTTCAGGTACTTACTAACTGAATGACCCTGGACAAGTCACTTAACTCTTTGCCTCAGTTTTTTTTTTATTTTAAATCTATAAAATAAGCTGGAGAGGGAAATGACAAACTACACCAGTGTCTGCCAAGAAAACCTCAAATTAGTGTTATGAAGTCAGACATGATTTTCTATATAATTTGTATGTACTTATTTGTGTATGTGTTGCATTTCACAACCTTGCCAATGAGATCATAAACTCCTTGTGGGCAAGGTCTGTTTCATTGTTGTCTTTGTAACCACAGCACGTATCACAGTACCTGATATAACAGAGGTTCTTGACAAATTTTTGTCAAATTGAATTTCTTTTCAGTTTGTCTTGACCTAGAAAATTAAACTCAGTGTTAACTGTTAGATATGTCTTTACTATATGTTCACTTATTTTGGACTTTACCTCATAATAATAACTCATTTTATTCTACTTGGCTAAGAGTTAAGATTATTTTCCTTGAAAACAAAAAAAAGAGGAAAAGTCAGGTTTGTGGTTTTGGTGAAAATTGGATGAATGAACTAGAGATCATTAGATTACAGAACAAGGAAGGGAATTTCAAGGAAGGAATGCTAATCCAGAGATCCTGCTATCAGGAGATCAAAGACAAAAAAAAAGAAAGGGAAAGCACATAAGCCAAATTATTCATAATATTACTATTTGTAGCAGCAAAGAACTAGACACCGGTATATTGTTTGGGGGATGACTAAACTAATTGTGGTACATGAATGTAACAGAATGAAACTTTCAGAAAAGCATGAGAAGACAAGTGAATAGATACCAAGTAAAATACATAAGAACTAGGAATACAAAGTAATACAATGGCAACAACAATGTAATTTTTTTTGTTTTATTTATGGCAATGGGGTTAAGTGACTTGCACAAGGTCACACAGGTAGGCAATTATGAAGTGTCTGGGGACATTGTTGAACTCAGCTCCTCCAGGTTCTAGGGCCAGTCCTCTATCCACTGTGCCACCTAGCTGCACAACAATATAAATTTAAAGAACAACAATGAAAAATGACAAAGTTGAACTGTGCATAATTACATAAGCCATAGCTTGCCCTTGAAGAAGAGGCAAACAAATGCAGCTCCCTCTTTTCTTTGCAGAGGTAGAGTCTATGCATTCCTGTATATGCTGTCACTCAGTTGATGTGCTAGTTACTTTTGCTCAGCTGAATTTTTTTGGCCCCTTTCTTCTTTTATTCTTTGCTACAAAAGATGGCTCACAAGGTAGGGTTGGAAAGCATATATATGAAAATGAAGGTGATGTAATAGTAAAAGATACCATTTTTTTAAAATAAGAAAAGTACAAGAAAGGGATATTGGTGAATAAGTCAGTGGGTGATTTATAGTAATGATTTATAATGTGACTCTAAAAATAAGTAGAATTTAGATGGTGAGACAGGGGAGTGAGAAGGGACAGTCTTACTGGATCATAGGATGTGGGTCTAGGGGTAGAGAAAAGTAATGCAATGTTGGAGAGTTCTGGTGGGGATAGATTATGATCTTGAAAACCAGAAAGGATGTATCATAGCTTCAAAGACAAAAGAAAATTATCTTAAATTTCATTCAAAATAATTGCTTTTGCTCTGTTGCTAAGGTTCCAAGTCCTAAGTTGTATTGATTGGATGAAGCCCTGCCTAAAATGGGGAATCAGAAACTTATGGCCATAAATTCTGGCTCCCCAGCAATCTTGCTATATGACAGTAGACAAATCTCAGCCCCTACTGCTTCTGTGCTTCTGTTTTTTCATCTGTAAATTGGATTTGCCTTATCTCCCCTACAGTAAGGTTAGGCGGAATAACTAAATAGAAGCAATGAAAAACATACACTTTCCTCACACTGGATTCTTTCTCTGATGTACCCAAACACAGAGTGGACACTCAATAAATGTTGATTAACTGACTACAGTAATGTTCAGGTCATGCTAGAGCAGTCCTGGGGATAACTGATCTAATTTGAACACCACCAATATATGCAGACTCAACACCTGCTACCATTTTGTGGAAAGGGAAAAAGAAGATTCATCTTGAGAATGAAATCTCACTTGGGTAAATAAGAATATATCGATGTGATATTATTATATAGCTGCTGGTACACACATGTCTTTGGGAAAGTAAACCAAATATCATTCCAATACTTGTTAGAAAGTCATGCCCCTTTATATATACTGACACTTTTCTTCTGAGTTCAAAATATTCAATCATTGAATTAAAGGTTTTTTTTGTTACTTAAGTTTTATTTTTAGGTATCATTTATCCAATCCACATTGGTTTGTAAATAGGTATGGAAATAAATTAATCCATATCCTCCTTTTAGGCTAATGTACCTGCCATACTAAAGGCATAATAAAAAGCATGTTTATCTAAGCATTAAGGTATGTACAGTGTACTTTTCTTATACCAGCTCTGTGATGCAGATATTGCAAATGTCATCTTTTTTGTATTTTAATTTTTTATTTATTTTTCTTTTTATTTATTAATTTATTTTCTTCCATTTGCATATGCATATTTTCAATTAACAAAATTTCCTTCCACCCTCCCTTCCCACCACTCTCCCTTCAGTGACAAACAGTCAGGTTAGCATTGTACATACATATTTTGATAAACATGTTTATAGATCAGTATTAATTATTTTCTATATAAGGAATCAGAATTAAGGGAAAGAGATACATAAGAGATAATTTTTATAAAGTGTTCATCAGATTCTGGAGGGTTGTGTTGTATGTGCATGTATGTGTGTGTGTGTGTGTGTGTGTGTGTGTGTGTGTGTGTGCTTTCTTTTGTTTTGTTTTTCTTCCTGTGGATGGGAATAACATAGTCTAATATGGTTGTCCTAGCTCTCTGAACTGCTGAGAGGAGCTCCTTCCATCAAGTTTGTTCATATCACAATGTTGTTGACATGTATATTATTCTCTTGATCCACTCTTTTCACTCTGCAAATTTTATTTTTCTAATTTTCATGTAAAATTTTATGCAAAAATAATTTTAAACTTCTTTTTTCAAACAATTTTGAATTGCAAATTTTCTTCCTCTCTCTTTGAGAGAGCAAGCAATTTCACTAAATTTATTCATATACAGAAATATTGAAAATATTTTTACTTACATTTTACAAATGAGAAAACTAAGGCCTAGAGAAATTGTGTGATTGGTCCACAGTCATAGTTTCAGAGCCACTCTTTCACTATTCCATGCCACTTCATAGAGCTGTTTAGAAAAAATTATAGAGAGATTGCTGCTTTACCTATGACATCTAATTTTTTTAAGAAAATAAAGCACATTTTTTAAAACTTGAGAAATATTGGTATATTTATTCAAAATGTCAAGGTTTAGAGCTTTTAGCCTTAGTTTGGTTACAGCCATGGTAAGAAAAACTGTGGCATGATTTGACTGTAGGAGCAGATTGAGGTAGGATAGATTTGTGGGTCCCAGAACCTACTATAAATTCAATCAACACTTCTGAGTTAACTCAAACAGTTAATACTACTATGCATATTTTCCTCTGGTGTTATTTTCACCATCTTTTTCTTCTCCAATTCTATATTAGTGGATTGGAATGTAGTTATTTTTCAGTTTTATGGAAGGATAAGGAAATAAGGAAAGAAGAGTGGACAAAGAGAGACTACTATTATTTGGAACAGCAATGGGTATTAGAGAAAGGGGAAGAAAATTGGGAATCAATAAACTAAAGCACAGGAAGGCATAGATGTTCTTGCTCAAAATTTCAATAATTTTTTTATCATTTACTAATGATATGTGGATTGAAGAGTTCTTAAAACATGAACTGTATCTTCTATAACCTCTTGAATAACTACATAATCTATGATAGGATTTATCATCTTGTTGGGCACTAAGTTTTGTTGCTTGATTGTTCAGTGCTTTAGGTTCAGGATATATGCAAGAGTCAGATTTCAGAAAAAACAGTTGTTCAAAAGTGGTAATCTAAAAGAAACACCATTCATCTCCAAACAAAGTACTTCTATTATAATTTGATTAAATCTACTATAAGTGCTCTCTTGTCCCAAACACTTTCTTTACTGTTGTTTTTAAAATTTTCTTTAATTTATTTACACATTACTAAAATATTCTTGTTGTAAGAATAATCATAATAACCCCTCCTCCCACAAAAATATAAAACCTCATGAGAAATAAAGTGAAAGAAAGAGGAAAAAATGGTGTTTCAGTCTGTTTTCTGATACCATCAGCTCTGCCTCGAGTGGATTACATTCTTTATCATAAGTCCATCATAGAAGTTACTTCAGTATTTTTCCACAGTTGCTGTTGCTGATTATAATTTCCTCCATCTATTCCTCCCCACTATCATCTTTTATATTGTCTCTCTCCTTTCACTCTGTCCCTCTTCAAAAATGTGCTGTGGGGAAGCTGAGTTGCACAGTGGATAGAGCACTGGCCCTAGGGACAAGAGGCTCCAAGCCTACATCCCACCCCCAAAGACCCAGTAACCAACTGTCCCTGTGGTCCTGGACAGGTCACTCAATCCCACCACCTTGCAAAAAGTAAAAAAGAAAATGTATTTTATTATTATATATGTTGTTCTTCTATGATCTACCCTTTCCTCTATCACCTACATCCCCCCCGTCCCCCTTCTCTCCTTTTCCTTCTAGATTTCTATACTCTATTGAGTATGTACGTCATTTCCTCTCTGAGCCATTTCCTATGAGAATGAAAGCTCCCTCATCCCCTCACCTTCCCCGCTTCCATACCATTGCAAAAGCTATTTCTTGACTCTTTTACATGAAAGAAAGATTTTAGCCTATTCAACCTCTCCTTTCTCTTAATCTCAGTACATTTCCCTTTCACCCATTGATTCCATTTTTACAATATATTATACCTTCAAATTCAGCTCTCTCCCATGCCACAGCTATAAAATCTTCTTCTACCTGATCTATTAAATGAGAGGGTTCATATGACTATTATAAGTATCATCTTTCCATGCAGGAATACATGCAGTTCATCATCATTATGTCCCTCATAATTTACCCTTCTCATCCACCCTCTCTATGCTGAGACCTGTACTCAAAGAGCAAAGTTTCTGTTCAGTTCTGGTCATTTCAATAAGAACATTTGAAATTGCCCTGTTTCATTGAAAGTCCAACTTTTCCCCTGGAAGATGATGTTCAGTTTTGCTGGGTAGTTCATTCTTGGTTGCATTCCAAGATCTTTTGTGTACTGTAATATTATATTCCAAGCCCTACGAGCCTTTAATGTAGTTGCTGCTAAGTCATGTGTGATCCTAACTGCAGCTGCATGATATTTGAATTGTGTTCTTCTGTCTGCTTGTATTATTTTCTCTTAGACTTTGGAGTTCTGTAACTTGACTATAATATTCCTGGAGGTTGAGTTTTTTGTTGTTGTTTTGGTTCTCTTTCTGAAGGAGATTGGTAGACTCTCTCAATTTCTATTTACCCTCTGCTTTCTAGGATATCAGGGCAATTTTCCTATAGAAATTACTTAAAAATGAGGTCAAGGCTCTTTTCCTGATCATGACTTTCAGATATCCCAATAATTTTTCAAGTATCTATTCTGGATCTGTTTTTTCAATGAGATATTTCACATTTTCTTCTAGCTTTTCATTCTTTTGATGTGGAACTATTGTATCTTGATTTCTCATACAGTCATTATCTTCCTTTAGCTCCATTCTACATTTGAAGGATTTGCTTCCTCAGAGAGTTTTCTTATCTCCTTTTCCATCTGTCCAATTCTGCTTTTTAAAGTATTCTTCTCATTAACTTTTTGAACTGTTTTATCCATTTGGCCTAAGCTGGTTTTTAATGGGTTTTTTTTTAAGATTTTTTTTTGGATCACCTTGACTAAACTGCTGACTTCATTTTCATATATTTCCTGCATCTCTCTCATTTCCCTTCTCAATTTTTCTTCTACCTCCCTTACTTGATTTTCAAAATCTTTTTTGAGCTATGTCATAGCCTGATCCCAACTTCTATATTTCTTGGAGTCTTTAGAAGCAGAAGCTTGTTTTTTCTCATCTTCTGATTGTGTGTTTTGGTTCTCCATGGGACCAAAGTAATTGTCTACGGTCAGGCTCCTTTTTTCTGTTTACTCATTTCCCCAGACTATGCCTAGTTTTGTAGTGCTTCCTGAGCTTTTTAGTATTATTGTGACACTCCCATAAGGACTTCAGTTCCTTCAAGGTCTTATGGGAGGCTCTGACTGCTCTCCTAGCCTGTGAATGACCACAAGCTCACCCCTCTTCCCTGGGGCTGTGAGGAAAGTCCCTGCTCTATGGGGACTCCACACTGTGACCAGGGTCTGAATATGGTAAAAGCCTCAGAGTCTTGTCCCAGGGACAGAGGACAGACATTGACAGTCTCCCTCCACTCCCTTACCTTCTGTGGACTGAGTGCTTAGGGCAAAGCTGCCAGGTAGCTTCCTGCTGGACGGCTCTACTGACCTTCTTCCATTTCCTAGGATCAGGGCTGCACTGAGGACTGTGGCAGTGCAGAGGAGGGCTACGCTGGCTTGGGTTTTGTACTCATTCTGGCAGAGGTCTCCCTGCTGATCTTCCAAGTTGTGCTTGGTATTCCTGGGGTAGCAGGCCAGGAAACTGCTTCTGCTCCCAGGAACTGGGGCTCCCAGTGACCCAGGCACCCTGGGGCTATTCACAGAAGGCTGAAGCTCTTTCACTGCACCCCTCCACCCCCATAGAACAGCGCCTTCCCACTATTTTCCAGGTTACCTTAGCCAAGATAACTGCCTTACTGGATCTTTTGTGGGTTCTGTCTCTTGAAAACTTAGTTAGAGTCATAATTTTAAGGTTTTTCAAATATTTTGGAGAGATCTCCTAAGAAAGACTATTCTCCTGTTGCCATCTTGGCTCCATTCTTCAGTGTTTTTAACACTACTCATTGTTGTAGGAGACTTAAGAACCCTGCTATCAGATAAATACCAAAGTACTTTTAGAGGTTTTAAAACTGCTTCTGTTTTGAAGGGAATAAATTCTGGCATGTTTTATTTATTTCATATCACTGTGATCTTAGCATGGAAATAACTACAAATATCTTTCCCAGTAGAGAAAGGGACCTATGTAGAGGTAGTATGGGTTAGTGACAAAGAGTATTGAATATGGAGTTGGAGGACCTAGGTTTAAATTTACCTCAATGATAAGATTAGAATTGAATCATATAATTCTGGACAAGTCTCATAATCTTTCTGGGATTCAGGTTTCTCATCTATAAAATGAGGACTTGAGATTTGATGGTCTTCAAGTCCCTTCTACTTCAAAATCTTTAAATAATAACTGACAGGCGTTTGTAATGAAATTTGGGATCCTGCCCCACCCCAGGCTGTAGATTTTAGTGTGCCTCCTTATAGTTTAACTGTGCTCAATTTTAGGCAGCTGAAATAATGCTAGGCCATATTCCAAAGGTTCTGTGTATAGTAAGCAGCTTCTACATAAAGGTCTCTGAAAAAAAATAGCATCATGGTAAATCTGGCAGGAATTGCAGTGTAATGTGCCTTGTTTGAACTGCCTCTGTGTTAATTTCTATGGCACTTCATCAATAGAATGTCACGAAGATGTCTGTATTTCATGCTCATAAAGCACGTGAGGAAAGTTATGCTAGTGAGATACCTTTTCCTCATGTTCAATACATTCTCTCATTTGCCTGAAGAGAATTAGAAGCTGGCTTCTAACCTCTATTAATGCTCCCAATCTAATTGTTCTCGGCATGCGTTTATAAGGATTATTTGCCACACTCTCTACTGTGGCCTTGCTATTTCCTCTTCCCAGATGCTTTGTCACCTGCTGCAGCAGGCACCCTCATTGAAAAGCCAAAGCACAGGGAGGCGATGTAATGTATGCAGCAAGGTAAAGCCTGGGAGGGAGAATTCAGATTCCCTTTAAAGGCATAATTCAGAATCTTGGAATATCTGTTCCTTGGAATATATGGGGATTTTTAGATGAACATCATCCCCTTTTGTCCAATATATACTGAACAAAATGTTTAACATTTTATGTCAGTTTGAGCCAGATGAGGGAATGCTAGATTAAAGTAGCTAGCATAGAATTTGAAGTTAGAAAGAGTGCTCAGTCATAATATAACTCAGTTCTCTCCCCATTCTACAAAATAGAAAAATGATTCAGTCAAGGACAAACATATTTTCTAGGACCCTGTTCTCCTGAAGTCCAACTTAGCCTATTCCTTTCATCCATTCCCTTTCCTTTATGTACCCCTGACCCATATCAACTCTAGTTCATCTTGCCAGGTCTCAATGTGATATTTAATCTTCTAGGTTCAATTTCAGGGTGCTGGCTTCTTGCAGATTTGGGTGGAGGGAATCTGACATGAAAGATGGCTCCAGAGATGTCTTTCCAACTCTCCAATGACAAGCACCTTTCCAGACTCAGTTCAAGTGATATCTTCTAAATAAGACACTTCCTCTTCTATCTAGGTGTTCATGCCCTATCCTTCCCCATTGTGCTTTATTAACTTTGAAAGTACTTTATAATCTCCATATCTGTGCATGTGTGATGCCATTTCTTTCCTTCTGAAACAATATAAATGCCTTAGAGACAGGGACTTTTTCTATTTTTGCCTTTTAAAAATTTTAATTTCATTTATTCATGGACTAGCACCATAATTTGCATATTGCTGTTTCTTTTGGATTAAATTTGTGTTTTTACCCAGAACTCCTGCAGAAGTAATTCCCTTTATCAATATAGATTAGCACCCTATCTTTAATTTATAGGTTTAGATTGTTGAGTGGGGCAGTGAGACTTTAAAAGCCTTTAAATGTGCAGATACAAAGTCATTAAAGTTCCAAGGTGAGACCTAAACTCAGGTTTTTCTGACTATGAAGTATCTAATAAATGTTCATTGAATTGAATTAAATGTATGTCACTGTTTCCCTTCCCTACTGGGCTCACTGTTTATCTTCAAAGTAGTTTTTAGAGCTCCCCTACAATTCACTAGGTCTCCCTGTCCTCATCTAGAGAAGGCCTCCATGCCCTGACAAAGCTGAATAATTATTTCTTACTGTATATTATGTTTAATGGCTGAGTTCTTTCCACATAACCTTCTATTAACCCATATCCTAAATAATTCCATTTCAAAATAGACTATAAATCCATTAGGCTGCAGCAAATGTTCACATTGCATGCTCCATTTACAGATGCTACCACTGTCCTTGATATTAGAAAACTCTTTTGCTCCCTCTCACATATTTTAGCTGACTTTAGGGGGAAGCCTCTGTTGGTTAAAAAGACCAATAGGTAGCTGTTAATTTCCTAGCAGTTCCAATAATGTTTGCCTGGGCAGAATATCCCAATTCAGTGGCACTCTGGCCAGTCCTCTACTTCCCCTCATTTTCATGCAGTGCCATAGCCCTCATTTATCATATAGGAACAATTCACCCCTCTAGTGGCAGGAGCT
The DNA here is from genome assembly GCF_037893015.1 of Macrotis lagotis. Lineage (NCBI taxonomy): Eukaryota > Metazoa > Chordata > Mammalia > Peramelemorphia > Peramelidae > Macrotis > Macrotis lagotis. The sequence goes on from NC_133660.1 coordinate 196,611,647, forward strand.
TGGAACTTCTACTCTATTCAGTCCATTCTGCAATTCTTTCAGTTCAACTGTATCTATAGATTTTTCAAATAAGGTTTTCCTCTTTATGCTAGTTTGTTATTAAATATAACCCAGTAGAGAAATCTCTTTAAAATGTTAATTTGCTTTCTTATGTTTATACACAACAAAATGCCTAAAGCTATAAACAGACATTACTAACACTAATAGGTTTTTGTTTACACTCATCCCCATTTTTTCCTTGTTTAGACCCAAATAGGAATTGATTGGGAAATGGTTTCAGTATACTTTACAGAGTTAAATAATAATGAAAGTATAGCTTTTCCAATAAGCTTCCAATAAAGACTTCCATTATGTTGAAATCAATAAATTGCAGTGGAATGAGCTCAGGATATAGAGTGGAGGGACCTGGGTCCTTCTAGCATTGCTACTTACCACCTGTGGGACCTTGAGCAAGTCATCTGACCTTCCTGAGTGACTGTCAGTTTCCTCATTTGAAAAATGATGGAGTTGGGCTAGATAACCTCCAAAGTCCTTTTCATCTTTTAATCTATGATCTGATGATTCAGTCAAAGAAGGAAGGATATGGAGATAAAGTCTGGTGCTACTGAAAAGAAGATATGACTACCAGTCAATATTCATTACTTCTTTTGAGGTGAGATTAAATTCATGAACTTCCATCTAAGTCAATTTTGGGTGGGGGTAGTAGTGGTGGTAGGAATTCCCAATTCTGAACTCCTTAAACTGCTCTTAACTCATAAATACATTTGAAGAATGCTTACCATGCATGTGACACTATTACCCACATCTAGGATTATCCCTGCTTCTTCTCCATATTATACTGCCTTTATTTTAGGAATTTTTAGAAGTTATATTCATGGTTGTGGCTCTGGCACATATATTGTAATTTAATTACCTATATTCTGAAAGAATGGTGAACCTCTCCCTCTCCTACATAAAGGTGGTCCTTACTCTCCTCTTTTAGGGGGTGAATGGGTATATAAATTAAGAACATCCTAGGACTTGATTCCAATAGGTTCTTTATTTCATTAATACTCAGCATTTAAGGAGTATTAGAATAATACTAATCTTATCTTTCAGATATACAGCAATAAAAGTGGAAATAACAGCAGTGCTAAATGTAGAATTAGGATTGGATTCTTTTTTAAACTAAAAAGCATTAAACACAATGTATCTATTGAAGCAGACTTCCAAAATAATTTCACTATAATTCAAACATTGTGACATATTAGAAGCCAATGATTGTTATAAGTGAATATTAGCTTTTTCTTTCTTCTGCTGACATCATAGCAATTTATAAGGAGGCATTATCGTCTAAATAGGTATGGATGTCACGGAGTCATTATCCCCAGATCATAACATGGTGGACCATTAATGACTCCTTCAGAGACCTTATGGTCTGAGATGTTAATGAGTGTTTTGGGAATCCTAAATCTTGGGACTGCTGGCAGTATACTATGGACCATGGCAGAATCTTCTGAGCTATTACAGTGAATCCTGTCAATTTCTATTAAGAAGCTTCTTAATTTCCCAATCATTAACATAATGAAAGGACTTATTCTACTATACTGTAGTTAGGGCATGTCCAAGTCATAAATCCATGCTGTGGTCTACCTTTTTTCCTCTATCTCTGTCTAATATGATATTGGGTAAGACATAGATTTAATAATAAAAAATTGGGATCTGGAACTTTAATCTTATTTATATAGGGAACTCTCAGTATATCAACTTTCTCCATTGATATGGATGGATAATTCACCCCAAAATTATAGTATTAGACTGTTGCCTGAGACATAGAGATGTAAAGTGAATTGCTTTTAATCACATACCTAAAATGTATGCCAGAGGAAGGACTTAAACCATTTTTTAAAAATTTTAAACTTAAGAGTAAATAAAACTATATTTCCATAATAGTAAAACTAGAAAAAGAAAATCATACATGAAACTAGAGATTGCTCTTATGAATAGATTTTTTTAAAAAGTTCATATATTGAAGCTATAGTTTCAGAATTATCCTCCTTGTCTGAATTTCTTTCTGGCCTTTCTTCTGCTGAACCCAATTCTCCTCACCTCCAATTCTTTATTGCCTCTCTGAATATAGAATAAATACCTTGAAAATATAGAATTGTAGTTCTTCTTCATATTGCACTCTGGAGTGGGATCTGAATGAAAACTGAGACCCTTCAAAATCAAATGGAAAATTTTAAGTAATAAGCTATTATGATAAATCCAGGAAGAAAGTCATCCTTTAAAATTCTGCCATTCATTTCTTCATGAAATATAATCATCAAATGAAGAGTAAGATGATTTTCTTATTGCTGTGAAGATATAAAGTAGCATAAACGAAGTCCCTACTCTCAGCAAACTTCTACTCTACTGGGGAAAAAGAGAAATATAAACCTGGAGAGTAAAATCACAATTCAAGACACTCTGTCAAGAAATGTAATAAGGCAGGACATGATAAATTGTCTGTTGAGTGATACAGACAGTAGGTTCCATGAGCTTGGAGAAGGAAGAGATCACTGTAGGATGAAGAAAATTCTTTTAAATTTGACTCATGCAACTCTGCCATGCTTCCTCTGCCTTTGCAATTTGCATTAGGATATTTTGCCTAGACTCTATCACTAAATATCTAATCTAAAACCATTTGATAAATTATTACTTTCCAGAAGAACAGATAATCAGCTTCACACATAGGAAATAGATACTATAGAAATAAAGTTAACTATAGGTTTGATTACTGTGAGTTCTACTATTGAAACTTTCTCAACACATACACAGAAAGGGAACAAAGAACCAACTAGCAAGTGAAATTATGTGCTGTCACAATTTTTTTAAATGAAAAAAAGTCCAATCCTTTCACTTGCATAGTACAGAAATTTAAAGTTCCTTCATTCTTTTTGATAATCCTAGACTTTTCATCTAAATTTCATTTGACCTCAAGCAGACATACATTTGGCTTATTACTGAAATTCATTGCTAAAATTTCCCACTATAAGAAGTTTTCTAAACAGGAGCTAAATTTATAGAAAATTTCCTTGATACCAAAGAAGAAATAAATGGTTTCTCTTTGAGTAAAACTCTTGGAAATTGGCTTTAGCTTTATTGTGGGGTTATCCAATGAGATCCTCAAGTCTAATAGGATAAAAAAAATTCTATGTACTCTTTAGGGCTGATATTTATATGGAATTTTACATGCATCATCCCCTTTGAAGCATATAGTAACCCCATAAGATAGGCACTATTGCTATTATTATAGATTAGGAAATTGCAGTTCAGAGAGGTTAACTGACTTATCCAAGGACATACACATCTAATTCATTTCAGGTAAGTCAAATTGAGATCTCTTGACTCCAGATCCAGGACTATATCTACTATGCTACCCTCCTTTTCCACATCTCCTGAATAGGTCAGAACATATGAAAATTTAGAAAGTACCCAAAGTTTGCTGAAAGATGTTAATAAGAAAAATCTGGATTGTAGTTTCTTTCATTTTGGATAATTAGAATTTTAATCAAATGAATGCAGAACTGAGACTCTGGGATATTGCTTTGAGCTCCTTGGGTCCAATGATAATCCACCCTACAACAAGACTTTTTGCTTTTATTGTGTGGTTATAGAACCAGCAAATCTGTCTATTTCCATTCAACCCTTTAGATAGTTTTAGAATGACTGCACATTTTCAACTGCCAAGGACATTTTCTTTGTCTTCTCCTTCCTGGCCACACCTCATCCATTATCATCACTCCTACTGCCTCCTACTGCTTCACTAACACTTACAGCTCTCCAAGTTGCTAATGGCTCCCCATAACACTAACTGAATCCCATAATACTAAGCTTTGAGGATATAAACATCTCCCTGGAGCCAGAGCCAGAGTTCATTTAAAACAAACAAAAAACAAATTCTTCAAGAAAAAAAATGAAAAGAAAGAGAAAGAAGGGGTAGAAAAGAGGAAAAAGAGAAGGGTGGCAGATTCATAAACTCCCAATCTGGTTACTAGTCATATATGTCCTTATCTTTTCTCTCTGATTCAATATTCATTCATTCAATATAAACATTTATAAAGTAGTTATTGTATATAATGAATAGTATTAGATATTGGGAGGGCATCAGGTTAAAGTCTTTGGAGTTGGATGGGATTTTTAGAGATTAGTTCAGCCCCCCTCATTTTACAGATAAGGAAACTGAGAGCTAGCTGTTCGTAATTTTTACCAAGGACACAACCTCTGAGTAACACAGCCAAGACTCCAAAGTCCAATGATCTTTCCACTGCACTATTACTGCCTTGAAATACATATAAAATAATCTCTCTCTCTCTAAGGAGTTTACAGCCTAATACAGGCTAAGATATAATATATTGTGAATCAGAGTATAAATGTAAAATAATTGTTACAATAATAAAAACAAAGTATCATGGTATCAGATAATGGAGAAATCCATGTGCAAAAAGAGGGTAGCCTATTTAGAAATCATTGTTATGTCCGGAGTTCTATCAGATAATTTGAATAATCCCCAAGTCAAATCTTCACATCTAGCTCAGGAACTGAGTAGCTTCTCTTTTAAAGCCCCCTTTGCTCTGGCAATGTGTCACATGTAAAATACATCTGCATTCTCAGTAAGGGCAAACCTCCTATCTCCATCCTTAGATATGGGTGGTAAGTGTTTGTGTGCACACAAAGAAATATATTTCAGAGCTGTCGAGAAAAGATCCAGCATTAGCCCAAGATCAAATTAGAGATAAAAATCCAAATCTGTACCAAATGCAATCGCTTGAAGGGTAGATGTAAATTGGATAAGCTGAAGTCCTATAAGGCTAACAGGAAGGGAGGGAATCAGAGGCAAGAAAGAAAAGCACACCAGGGCACAAATCATGTCTATTTTAAATCACATCTGAAGTGAAAATTAGACTGGGAGACATGTGACTGAATTGGGCTAGTGTCCTGCTTTATATAAAGGGCACTTGCTGCAGATACTTCTGGCCCCATGGAAAGTGTTCAGAAGACAGAAAGTCCGAGCAGGGTTGTTTTGTTACTTGGAAGCAAGGGCAATGAGGAGGGAGCATTCCCTCTGCTTGTCCAGTTGAAAGATATTGATCATATGGAAAAGGGGTGTCTGGGAAAGGTCCTGAGCCCTAAACAATAACAACAGCTAGTATTTATGTAGGGTTTAATATTTGCAAAGTGCTTTGCAGATATTCTCTTGTTTGGTCCTTTTATAACAAACCCGGAGTTTAGATGCTATTAGTCTCATGTTATAGTTAAGGAAAATGAGGCAGATAGAGGTTAAGTGACTTGTCCAGGGTCACCCAACTAGTATCTGAGGATGAAATTGAATGAGGTTGAGTTAAGTCTTCCAAACTACAAGGCCAGAGCTATATCTACACATTAAGTATCAATTAGATTAAAAGTTCAGAAGAATGCTATGGTCATTCAAGAAAGGGGAAAAAATAAAATGATACTCATATAAATTTGAAAATGTATTTGCCTCGCATATCAGGAACTGAGGAGCTTTTAAACATGTGTGTTTATTTTTACTACTCTTGTGACCCTGACGTAGAGATGCTCAGTGCTCCCCTCTCAACTGTTTCTGTGAGGAGCTGGTAGAGTATTTAAAAACAGGGCAAACTGTAGTAATACAAAAGGATGAGAAGGTATGGAGAGACAGAAATCTGCATTGATGGAAGAAGTAATCATACAAAGAAATCACAGATCCAATGGACCAAAGTATCAGTGACTTAGGAGAAGTACAAAGTCTTATGAAGATCAAATGAGGGATAGTGCACTCCTTACTCCTTTACTGGGGAAAAAGAGATGCAGGGAAAAAGGTTATGGAGTACAGATGAGTACAGGTAGGAAGATCTTTGATTTGACTTGTGTTTTAAAGAATTGATAGGATGTCTTAGACAACATAGGAGGCCACTTCTTTAGTGTGACATTTTAGGGTGCTATTCTCCTTCACCCTGTCTAAAATCTCCATCTTTCTTTAGGTTTTTAAGGAGTTGAATAAGACTCTAAAATGGAAATGAGTCAACTTTGGGAATGGAGTGGAGGTGATGTTTAACAAATACGAGAAGAGGAAATAAGGTATTCAATAAAACAAAATAGGCAAATCTGGGCAGGGGCAAATAAAGGAATCTTAAGGAATACTGGTTTTCTGACAGGAATGGTAAGAATGTTAAGTGAAGCAAGGGGAAGTCAGATGGCCACAAAGCAATAGTGGGCACTTAAGATTTAATAAGAAGGGTGTACCCAGAATGGGGGGAGATATAAAGCTTATATATATATATACCTCATATCTGTCTCCCTCTTCAGCTCTCATATACTCATGGGAAATTATAATTTCCTTGGGGAACTGTCATGTAATATTATTTTTGTATCCCCTGACACCTACCATATTGCCTTGAACAGTTTTAGATGAATAACTGGAAATAATCTTTTACTATGGTATAATTGTATCTAAGATTGACTCATATTAAACCAAAGAATAAAATGCATATTTTGATTTGAATTTTAAAGCCCTTCACATGTTGACTATACATTATATTTCCAGACCTATTTCATGTTATTCCACTTCATATTTTAGACAACTATGTCTTCTTGCTGATCTCTACATCAGATGTTTCATCTTTCATATCCACACCTTTATACAAGTCTTTTTCATGTCTAAAATGCTCTCCTTCTTTCACTCTATTAGCCATAGGCCCATCAGTGCTTAGATGGGGGCTATTTCCTGACTGATTCCACTGGTTAGTTCTCTTCCTTCTCTGAAATTTCTTTCCATCTACTTCTTTACTTATTACATTTTATTTTCTATGATCTCTCTCTCTCTCTCTCTCTCTCTCTCTCTCTCTCTCTCTCTCTCTCTCTCTCTCTCTCTCTCTCTCTCTCTCTCCTGTTTATCTTCCCACAAAAGAAGGTAAGTTCTTTTAAGTCAGAGACTCTTAGATTGTTTTTGTATTTCTAGTACTCGATAGTCTCTCTTACATGTAATAGATATTTAATAAGCATTTGACTAGTGAATGAAGAAAGCAATAAGTTAAGAAAGCATTAAGCATGAAACACAGTTAAAAAGAGAGCATAAAGATCAAGAGAGTATCAACATGTCTCCAGAAGACAGAAGTAGAATACTCTCAGGTCACAGAGTTCCTGTAAATCAAATGAGTGACAATGAAAGCAGGACTCCCATCTGTTGGTGGACAAATAGAAAACTCTGTTAGCTATCACATATGGCTGTAAATCTTAGACATATATGACTTGTATAGCTAAAGTGGCAAATTACCTCTAAATCAGAATAGTAACTTGGAGTTGCCCATAAGACAGAAGTCTAAAACACAAAATAAAAATAAATCAGTTTTGTTAACATCTAACAGATTGAATTCCTGGTAGGATAGGAGAACTGCATAGGGCCTGCTGTGAAATGGAAAGAAGCATCAGGGATACGTGATGAAGGTAAGTGCTGATATACTAATGAGCCATGTGTACCTAAAGGACCAATTCTGCTCCCTACCTATTTCAGTTATGGGAAAATTCTTTTTTCCTTTATTTTTATAAATTTGGAAGAACTATACACAAGGCACAATCATATGGATGGAAAGAAACTTATGCTATCCAAGTAACTACACCATTTTAATTGATCAATGAATGGAGTCACCATTGCTTGATGGGGAACAAAGGAATGATGGCATAATGGTGACATTAAAATTCTCTCGTCTACAAAACACCAGTGTGTGTCACAATGCTGCAGGAGTTAGAAGGTAGTTGTTATTCATTATAGAATTTCCTAGGGAGCTACCACATTGACTCAGGAAAATTAGGTGTTTTATCTGATGTTAAGAATCCATTCTTCCTACAATATATCTTCACAGGACCTTCTTTCCAAGGAACTCAAAGCCCTTTCAAGCCTACCCTCATTAATCACTACTGCATCACGTGAGTGAGGAGGCAGGTGTTATTCACTGTTGTTGCGATACTGAGACTCAGAAAAGTGAAGCTGTCATGTCCACCAGGAGAAGATGTAATAGGCCCGGGGTGTAGACCATGTGTTCTCTCACCTTGCCCAAGAAAGACTCTCAGTCCTAGCATATTGTTTCTTCTGTAGCAAAAGCACTAGGTGTGATGTGTCTAATGTCATCAGAGTGCTACAAAGCACAACTTCCAATATCTGCATTTTAATTTTTTTGCAACAAAATAACATAAGAATGGAGAGGTCAAATGAATTGGCCATCAAACAAATTAGCAGGAGACAGAGCTGGAACCAACGATTGGTTGTACCTGGGGTTAAAGGCATGAAATTCAACATCCACTGAATTGTGTGGAGTAGGAAGAAACAGCGCACCTGCAACACCACACAGGGCAGGTGATTAGGTGGCTCCTGCCAAAGAAGAGAAGATGGTATTGGAGCTGGATTGTTCCCAGAAGGAGATTCCCTGAGGTTTGAGGGTGGAGGGGTCCTGCCATGGGAAGATGTTGCTATCTGGGTAGCTTCTTATTTTAGCTGATTATTTTTGCTACCTAACTGCTAATCTCAATTGTTTCTGGGCTATTTAAAGACTGAAAGTGCTTCCTATCTGTCTCTAAACTTCAGTGCCAGTGGCCCCAGCCTAATTATGACTTTAGCAGCAAAAAGAGGAGGAAGTCATAGGCCTTTCTAGGCCAAACTCAAGTCTGTTCCTCTTCATCTCCTTCATCCTTCCAAGTGAAATTCAGTGTGGGATCTATGAAGTCAGTTTATTTTTCATGCATAATTAGTGCCTTCAATCTAATGGCATGTCTAGACGCTTTCTGACTTATCCTGACACTTTCCCTCCCCACCATCACTTTCACTTTTCAAAGGGCCTTTTGTCTCCAGTCTTCTGCTATGAACTCATATTTTCCCCTAAAGATTTTCTAATCATATTCCACCTCATTCCCAGCACACCAGTCACTTCAGTAATTAGCCTTTCTATTTTCTTCCATGCTTTTTTCCATTTATGCATGAATATTATCATATTGTGTTTAGTCATATATATATATCAAAAACAAAAGACATCTGTGCATATACATATATACATGTACATTCACATGAATACATGCATGCATATCTATATCTATATCTATATCTATATCTATATCTATATCTATATCTATATCTATATCTATATCTATATCTATATCTATATCTATAAAATACAACGTTATCATATGTGTCTATGTCCACAAGCATCAAATGCAAAATATCATTTTCCTGGAGTTTTCTACACTTTGTAACATATTTTAAAATTTTCAGATTAAGTAAAGAAAAGGGAAAGTGAGGAAGTCAGATCAAGGAGAATAGTATGAATATCTAGAGCAAATGTTTCATAAGCGATGCAAGAAAGTTCACCAAACTCACTCATACAAGGATCTATCAAGTTCTGAGAGTTAATTTACTCTTACTGACCATACAATTTTAGTTAATTCAGTGATCTAGTTTCTTCTCCCAGGGGTTATAACTGGATCCCAGCACCCTGACTGCATCCGGAAGTGACATCTGACAGAAAAAATAAGAATAGGGAAGCGAAATTAGAGGGGAGGGGAGCCTATATAAGAAATTCAGAATGGAACTTAGGTAGGACAGTGGATAGAGGGTGAGATCTGATGTCAGGAAGACTCATTTTGCTGAGTTCAAATTTGGAGTTATCTACTTACCAGCTGGGTGACCCTGAGCAAGTCACTTAACCCTGTTTGCCTTAGTTTCCTCATGTGTAAAATTATAAGGATTAAGAAAATGTCAAACTACTCCAGTATCTCAGCCAGGAAAACACCAAATGGGGTGACTAAGAGTTGGATGTGACTTATGTGACTACAAAATCTCAACAAAGAACCCTAGAAGCACAGATGTCAGAAACCATTTAGCATGGAATACATTGTTTTATACCTGAAACTATAAAACCAACTTGGCAGTCTGGTGTGGACAGTGGATCCCTTCTCAGAATCAAGTTTATAATGTATAAATCAAATACAAAGGATTGCAAAGGAAATCAATAATATTGAAACAACATGTATCACATTTAAATATATATATATGTATATATATATATATATATATATATATATATATATATATATATATAACACATTTGGGGTACATATGTACACACCTCTAATTAACGTCATATAAGTTTTAACATATAAATTCTGTAAATCTCAAATATTTAACTCTAACCTTTTTTAAAAATAAAATAGTTGCTCAGAAGGCCAAAACATTCTCTGTACAAACTAATTAAGAAAGTGGGCTGTGATGGTTGATTAAGGTTCAAAGAAGAGTTATTAAATCAGCTCTGATTCATAGTTTCTTTCTTGATACTTATACCTGTAGAGTCTGGTACATATTAGGAGCTTAACAGATATATACATACATATATATGTATGTGTATATATATATATATATATATATATATATATATATATATGGATGAAAGGTTTGAATGATTTGCCCATAATTACAGTTAAAGACCTCAATTTAAAAGAAATGACGCCCTCCTCTTTATAGTGCTCATTGAAATCTTTTCTTTTTTCCATTTTTGCTCTTCTTTTCTTTATAATATTTTCCATACCCATGCATCAAGAAAATTATTAGCATATATTTTTATAAAATTTTGAATTCCAGATTTTTCTTCCTCCTTCCTCCCCTCTAATTTCTCCCTAAAATGATAGGCAATTTAATATAGGTTATGTATTTGCTACTGTGTAAAAAAGTATTTCCATTTCACAGTTGTGAAAAAAAGAAACAGATCAAAAGAATAAAAGCTACAATAAAAAATAAAGTAAGCAAAAAAAGTTGCTTCAGTCTGCATTCAGAGTCCTTCAGTTTTTTATCTGGATATGGACAATTTTTTATAGAATAAGTCCTTTGTACTTGTCTTGGCTCATTGTTTCACTGACAAGGGCTGCGTCATTCATGGTTTATCATCACACAATGTTACTGATATTGTGAAGAATATTTTTATGGCTCTCATTTTACCTTCCATCATATAAGTTCATATAAGTCTTTCCAGGTTTTTCTGAAATCTGCCTTCTTTGCTTTTCTTATTGCACAATACTATTGCATTACATTCACATACAGTTTAGTCATTCCTTAATTGTTGAGCATCATCTCAGTTTCCAAAAATTTGCCACCAATAAAGAGTTGTTATTAATACTTTTGCACATATAGGTCCTTTTCTAATAAAGACTTGTTATTAATATTTTTATACATGTAGATCCTTTCCCCTTTTTTATTTTCTTTTTGGAATTTAGACCTAGGATATATTAATGGAATTGCTGGATCAAAGAATATTCAGTTTAGTTGTCCCTTGAACATATTTCAAAATGTCTTTCCAGAATGATTGGGTCAGTTCACAACTCCACCAACAATACATTAGTATCCTGATTTGCTCACTTCTTTCCCAAGATTTATAAGTTGCTTTCTTTTATTGTATTAGCCAATTTGATAAGTGTTATAACAATCTGAGTTGTTTTTATTTTCAATTCTCTAATAATTTAGAACAATTCTTTATATGTCTATAGGTAGTTTTGATTTTTTCATCTGAAAACTTCCTTTTCATGTTCTTTGATCTAGGTGGCACAATGGATAGAGCACTGGCTTTGAAGAGTTCAAATCTGGTATCAGACTACTAACACTAACTAGCTATGTGATCCTGGGCAAGTTACTTAAACCCTGATTGCCTTGAAACCAGAGTCATCTCCAGTCATCCTGATCATATTTGGTCACTGGACCCAGATGACTCTGGAAGAGAAAGTGAGGCTAGTGACTTAGCACAATAGCCCCTCACTCCAATTTTGTATGCTTGTCATGGCATCACCTCCCTGATGTAATGGTCTTTTTTGAGAATGAAGGACAAACATTATTATTATCAACTGGGGAATGGTATTTAATTCTAAATTTGACTCAATTTTCTTTGTTTTTGAGAAATGAGGTTTTTATCAGAGATATTTGCTGTAAAAATTGTTTCCTAACTTCCTACTTTTCTTCTAATGTTGGTTGCATGGGTTTTGTTTGTACAAAAGCTTTTTAATTTAATAATCAAAATTATCTCATATTTTGCAATCTATCTATTCTTTTGACATGAATTTGTAACTCATTTAACTTCAAGAATTTGGATACTATATATCACTTGGTGTAGGTATGTTTAGTATTGATATTACTTCATTATCTATGGTGCTTTATAGCAGGAAAAATTTCCTTTCTTATCACTTTTAATTAGATCAATTTTTTGCTTTTGTTTTGTTTGAGATCATGATTGCTACCTTTGCTTTTTCTTTTTACTTCAGCTGAAGCATTCTACTCCAGACTTTTCCTATTACTCTTTGTATGTCCCTCTGCTTTAGGTATGTTTCTTGTAAAAAGCATATTTTAGGATTCTGGTTTTTGATCACTGTATTATGCACTTTTGTTTTATGGGAGAGTACATTCCATTCACATTTTCAGTTATGAGTACTATATATTTCCCTCCATTCTAATTTTTCTTCTTTTTATCCTCTTTTTCTTTTCACCCTTCTTCTTGACAGTGTTTTGAGTCTTTCTATTCCCTCCCCCCCACTCTGTGCTCTCTTTTGCTAGTCCCTCTGCCTTTACTTAATCTCCTACCCTCTTACTTCTCTGTTGGGTAAGATAGATTTCTATATTCAAAGAACTGTGTAAAATTATTTCCTCGTTGAGCCAATACTGATGAGAGTAAGGTTTAAATTATTCCCATCCCTTACTCTCTCATCTTTCCCTCCATTGTAATGTTTTTCATACTTTTTCATGTGAAATAAATTACTCCTTTCTACCTCTTTCTTCCTTCAGTATATTCCTCTCTCATCCCTTAATTATCATTACATATCATTCCCTTAAATTCATTATACCCTTTGTCTATGTATATTTCTTCTAGCTGTACTATTAGTGCTACAGTTTTTAATAATGACAAGTGTCATCTTCCCATATATGAATATAAACTGTTCAGCTCCAATGAATCCCTTATGTTTTCTTTACTTTTTTACCATTTTAGGCTTCTCTTGGAGATCACATTTTCTGTTCAGTTCTGGTCTTCTTATTATGAAAGTTTGAAATCCTTCATTGAATGGCTATTTTTTTTGCTTATAGTCCTAGCTCTTTTGCCTTCTGGTATATCATGTTCCCTGATTTTTGATCCTTCATCATTATTATTATTATAGCTGCTAAGTCCTGTGCAATAGTGACTGACTCCCCAATTTTTGTATTGTTTCTTTCTGGACACTAGTAGTATTTTTCCATGATCTGATAGTTTTGCAATTTGTTTATATTATTCCTTGGAGTTTTTATTTCATGATTTCTTTCCTGAAGTAATCAGTGAGTTCTTTTGATGTCTATTTTGCCACCTGTTTCCTAGATATAAAGACAATTTTACTCAAAAATTTTTTGAAAGATTCTGTCCAGGTCCTCCCTTTGAATATTGCTTTCAGATTGTCCAGAGATTATGGATTCTTTCTCTTGGACCTATTTTCCAGGTCACTTGTTTTTCCAATGGGGTATTTTACATTTTCTTCTTTTTTTCATTTATTATGGTAATAGGGAAGATCAAGAAATAAAGTCAAAAGAGGACAGCAATATCATGATGTCTATAGAGAAATATTTGTCCTTTAATATTAAGGAACTATTATCTATATTTGTCTGCTATTTTCCATGGCCCCTGACTCTCTCTCTCCATTGTTCAGTGTAATCCTTTTCTCAAATGTAAATTCACCAAGAAAATAGAAAGCAACCTCAGTCCATCCCCTTCCCCCTTCTCCACCTTCCTAACTCTGTCTTCCACTTCAGTCATATCCAGGTGTGTCACTCTTTGATCCCCTCCCCTGACTCTTCCTTGCATAGGAGGTGGCCTAGAGCACCCCCATACACTTTTTTTTAGGTTTTTGCAAGGCAAACAAGGTTAAGTGGCTTGCCCAGACCACACAGCTAGGTAATTATTAAGTGTCTGAGGTCAGATTTGAACTCAGGTACTCCTGACTCCAGGGCTGGTGTTCTATTCACTGTGCCACCTACTGCCCCCCAATACAAATTTTGTTGACCCCCCCCCATGCTGAATCTATGTGAGTCTAAGCCCCATCACATCTGTTAACTGTTTCCTTTCCTCTTCTCTTTTCCCTTCAACACTTTAGGGTCAACTTTTATTATCCAGCCTTTCCTTTAAGTAGTTTGCTATCTTGCTGCCTCCAGGGAGCCTAACCTGTGAATTCTTTGCAGTCATCTGTGAACTTTATGTAATAACTTGTGAACTTTCTGTAATAACAAGTGAACTTTGCATTAAATTGTGAATTAAAGTCTAATCCTTTCATACCTTATCATCAAAAATACTTATGGGCAAAACCCTAAAGAAAAACAAGAAGTGATCTTCAAGCCCGGAAAGAAATCACAGAAGAGCTCAAAAAGGAATTTAAAAATCACTTCCAAAGTAAAAGAAAAATTGGGAAAAGAGAAAGAGTGAAGCAAGAGAATTATGCAAAATGAATCACTAGTTTGAAAAAAAGAAAACAATTGCCTAAAATGTAGAATTCAGAAATCTACTGTCTGATAAGCAGAAAGACTCCAGCTTCTGAAATAAGAACTTACTCTTCAACAAAAACTGCTGGAAACACTATAAAATAGTTTGACAATAACTAGGCATAGACCAGCATCTCATACCTTATACCAAGATAAGGTTGAAATGCAGGTTTTAGACACAAAAGGTAATACCATAGGCCAGTTAGGAGAACAGAGTAGTTTATCTTTCAGATCTATGGAAAAGGGAGGAGTTTATAACCAAAGAGATAGAGAATATTATGAAATGTAAATGAATAATTCAGATTACATTAAATTAAAAAGGTTTTGCACAAATATAACCAATGCAACCAAGATTAAGAGAAATACAATAAGGAAATGATTTTTAGTTAATGTTTCTGATAAAGAACTCATTTCTAAACAAGTCAAATTTATATTTATTATATTTATATTTATTCTAAGTCAAATTTATAAGAATACAAGTCATTCCCCAATTGATAAATGGTCAAAGGAACAGGCAGTTCTCAGATAGAGATATTTACTCTATTTATAGTCATATGAAAAAATGTTCAATGATTATTGATTAGAGAAATACACATTAAAACAATTCTGAGGTCCCATCCCACTTCTATCAGATTGGTCAAAATGACAAAAAAAAGGAAAATGATCAATGTTAGACAATTGTGTTAAAAACTGGAAAGTAATGCATTATTGGTGAAGTTGTGAACTAATTCAATCTTTTTTTGAGACCATTTGGAGCTACACCCTAAGGACAATAAAACTGAGACTTTGGGGTTGTCATGCACTCCTAGAGACCATAGAAATTCAGTACTTTACCTGGTAATTGAGTTGTGGTCCTGGTGCTAGTGTTCAGATTGTCCTGAAGTTGAAGGGGGTGTTTCTGTATTTCTTCAGGATAACACTGAAACCCCTGGTAGTCTGGCCACTGGAAGTTGCCTGTTCGCCCAAAACTGAGCTGAGGCAGGTGATGATTCTTGGAGTTGGAGTATATCTTTTCCCTTGGTTATATTGAGGCAAATGGGATCCTGATGTTGACAAATGCCTGTTTTACATCACTGGGCCTCATGTTCTTCCACTGGATTGCTAAGACAGGGATAGCTACTAGCTTGCTGGGATGCTTCCTTTCCTAAACTAATCTATTTTACCCAAATGAGACCTTTTTGTTAATCTTTCAAATATTTTTTTGGGGGGTGGGGCTAAAAGATTGTTTCATCCCATCTTCTGCTGGTTCTTTTATTCCAGGATTTGTTTGGGGGCAGTACTTTATGATTGTTTGGAATTGATATAGGAGAGCGATGGTGATTTACAGTTTACTTCATCATCTTGTCTACCAGAAGTATCCTAAAGTTTCTTACCTCTTTTTTAAGAAAACTTTGCTTTGTTTGATGAAATCACACTCCAAATCTCCATTTTGGAGATTTCCATCTACCACTGTGTTGCACCCTCTTCCCCACCCAACTGGTATTTCTGAAAGAACTCCATCTTATTTTACAAGAAAAGTTTTATTAAGATCATTCTAGCCTTTGCAATATGTCAAAGGACCATCCCACAATAAACTACAAGCAGTTACAAAGCAAAAAGATCTAAGAAGTCAAAGCTCAGAATCAGGGAATAAGATATAACACCTGATCATCTCCCTCACCAATCTATGTATTGGAAAGTCCATAGCAAAGGTACAGATTTGAGCTAGCCCCTTCCTTCCAAAGGCTTAATAAATGATAGAAAATGATAAATAGATTGTACTACCTCTTTGCTCATTAAGATGAGACTGTATATCAGCATACTCCTGTATAAGCAGCAAGATTTGCAACCTGAGAAACTGATCTGGTGTTCATTGGGAGTCAAAGACAAACACATGAAACCTTCCTTTGGATCACTTAGGTAGGAAATGTATATCCTTGTAAGTAAATTCAATTAAAGAGGTACAATTACATATGGGCATGAACATAGTGTCACCTCCATTCAAAGAGGAGCATAGTTGATCTTGAAGGTGGAAAAGACAGGTCACCCCACTCACTTTGGCAGATGTTTACCTGGTGTTTATTTTTCTCATATGCTATGACTAGCCTCTTGCTAGTACAAAATAGAAGGCAGGGAAGTATGCAATATGTATATCAGAAAGGTGGGTATCAAGGCAGCTAAAATAAGTGTTTGGTGCTTAATAAAGGTAAGTTTCAGTTACCTGGAGAACTTAATTATATACTGTGCCTTACTCCCCAGTGGTTCCAGTTCAATGGGGTGTTCCTTGATGTCTATTTTTCTTCTCTTATTAACAAGTTCTTGACAATAAAGGAAGAGACCTTCCTTTTCCTTTTGTCACTCTACCCAACACCTAGGTAAATAATCTATACACAAGAGGTACTCAAAAATACTGTAGGATAAGTGACTGATTGACTCCATAACCCTCTATTTTCCAGTGAGGAAAGAATGGGTCATCTTTGCAATTCCTTTGCTCTCGAATACCCTTTAAACTTGCACTTTTGCCAGATAAGGGGAAAAAGACAGCAATTCTCAAAGTCACTGGCATTTATTGAAAGCCAAAGAAATTAGTGAGCTCTGACATTTGCAGGTCTTAAAATATAAAGAAGTTGAAAGTAGCTCCAACAAAGTTCATGTCTAGAAGGTCATAGAATAATGATTGGTGCTAATTCTCTGATTATTTCAGTGTTTGTTATTTCAGCAGCTGGAATTCTGCTCCCCCTTGAACAACATGGACGATCTTTTCTTCTAAATTCGTCCAGTTTTAATGAACTCAAATTTTTTTTGGAATAGAGCTCTTTCTTTGGAATATATCTGAAGAAAAAGGAATCATTCACAAGTGAACAAAGTGAAGAATAGCCATCTCTTCATTCATTATTCATTTAAGGGGAGAAAATTACTAAGATATACCATAAAGAAAGATTTTTAAAAAAAAATCAATTCTTGGGTAGATTCTTTTGTACTTGCATTTGAAAATGGGTGTCTCTGTTTTCCTGAAAGTGCACATTTTTTGAGTCAAATAAAGGAATCTTAGGCACTAGGGCATGCTGCCTGCTCAGATCATAAACTCAATAAAGGAAGATATAAAGAAACTGAGTGGGGTCCAGCATATGGAGAGCTGTTCACCTAACATGAAGATACCCCACCCCAAACATTGGCAGGAGATAACTAGAGATCTAGGTCTAGCAAAATTTGAGGCCCTTCATAAGACATAATCCATTTATACTAGGGTAAGTCATTTGCACCACAGATCTAGCCAGAAGCATCTGGATGCCCATAATTTATTAGTGAAAAATCTCTAAAAGAAGTTTCTAGTAATTGCCATTGACCTCTTGCTTATTTACCTACAAGAATGTGGCCATTAACCTCTTGACTCCTGTCCTATTTAACCTCCTATATAGTATCCTGACGTTATTTCGTCTCTTTAGATTTCATTCAACAAATAGTTATTAAGCATTTTTCCTTTCTCTCCCTAAGATTTAGTATATAATAGGTAGATAATAAATGCTTATGGATCAATAGATAAGAGTAGGGGAGAGAATCAGTATACAACCTTAGCACAAATATAGTCCCAGATCTCCTAGTCTTCTTGGGTAAGGAGCATCTTCTCTATTTTTTCCTGTTCTCACCAAACTTGACCCTCTCTGCCTAACTACTAGTCACCATAAACTCCTAACATCTCTTAAGCTATTTTCTTGAAACACCATCCCATGCCATCAAAACAACTTCACAGTCATGATATTAGAATAGCAGTTTAACTCACTAGAGCTATAGGGAACAGTTGAATTACCTATCAAGTAATTATAGTTCCATTTGATCTGTGTTTCTCCCCTCCCACAATCTCTCTTCCTCCACTTATCCCTTTCTCTGTCTCTGTTTCCCTTCCTCACTCCTTCATTCCCTCCCTGCCTTGCCCCCATTAATGGAATTGGGACTTGATTAGAAGTTTTATCACTGAGTTGGCAGAATCTTGATGTATTTTTCAGTTTTGCCTACTGTTTTTTATAGACTAGCTGTATGAGGGAAAAGAATACTCATATCAATGAAATTAGTATCCTTGAACTATTATTATTTCCAAGAATTTCCAAGAAATGAATGCAAATTACAGGAAAAGCAGACTGCCTTCTGTGGAGTGTGGAGAGGGGGGAGGGAAGTGAGACTGAGGAAAAATTGTAAAATTCAAAAAACAACAAAAAATTACAGGAAGTAGCAATTGTGGATGCTCAATACATTAACACAAATATAACTTAGTAGGTCTAGAGCATAAATTATGTAAAAACTACTATAAATTATAAGGGGATTTTATTGTATTTTGATTGTTTATTTTTGAGTAATTGCATCTTCCCCATTATTCCTTTGTGCTTCATTCAGTGGCCCTTAATCTTGCCAAGTTCCTGTTAACTTGAATCCAACACCCTAAATGGATAAACAGGGGAGGAAACACTTAGAGAAAATATTTACTTAATGTCTAGAAGTAGGCCAGATGTTTTCAATCAATTAATCAATCAGCGAGTACTTATGGAGTGCATACTCTTCAATAACATTTATTTAACAAACATTTATTAAGTCTTTTGTGTAAAAGGTTCTGTGGCAGATAGTGAGAGAGAAAACTTCGTGAAAATATGCACTTCCAGACCTCAGGGAGTTTACAGTCGAGAAGAGGAATAAAATACACAGTGCTAACTCCAGTGTACAACATTACATGATTAAGTACTTTCCAAACAAAGTGACATGCTAAGGCAGATGGGAAAAAGTTCACCAACATAGATGGGGATGGGAGTCAGGAAAGGCTTTAAGAGAATTGGCTTCTGAGATAAATGTTCAATGATAATTGGGAATTCAAAAGGCCGATAATGGGAAGAGAGGGTATTTCAAATACAGGGAACTATATGAGCCAACTTCTAGAGTCATGAGAATGAGATCTATATTTAATGCTTAGAGAATAGTTCCTGAGCAGACATATAGAAATGGAAAAGCAGAGTTCCATGAAATAAGGTTGGCAAAAGCCTGAATTAAAAGACAAAGTAGCTTGAGCTTTGGTCACATGGTGATAGGGAATCACTGGGGATTTTTGAAAAGAGAAATGAGATGACAAGACTTAGGCTTTAGGAAGGTTGTCCTAGCATGTCATGCAAGGCAGATTGGAGAAGTAAGTGAATGTCTCAAGAGGGTATCATATTAGACCAGGCAGGTGGTAATGAAGAACTGAATTCAGATATTGACAGCAGGACTAGAGAGAATACACAGTGAGAGATGTGACTGAGATAGCATATATGAGCCTTTGGAAACTAGTTAAATTCATTTAGAAGAAAGAATCTCAAAATCTCATCTTGGAGTAAAGTTAAGACCATCTAGTCCAACCATTAAAGATCTCCACTACAGAAATCTCTGCAGAAAAAAGTGGCTATATGGCTATTTCTTGAAGATTCCTCCTAAGTATACTCTCCCTCTTTTACTGTATACCTTAAGACAGCTTTACTCATTAGGAAGTATTTTCTTATATCTAGTTGAAATTATTCTTTTTGCAACAACCACCCACTGTAAATACCCAATTGTATACATGCATGTATGCATGTATTTTTCAGCATCTTTTAAATACTATATGCCAAAGACTCTGGCATTGGGGATAGGAAGAATGGCAAAAATACCTCCCAGCCCTTGTAAAGTATGAATTTCAATAAGGGAAGGGAAAGATAACATGAAAATAACTAGGTACATAGAAGTTATATACAGAATAGTGGAAAGATGACCTGAAAGGCATAAGAACTACAGCTGAGGACAACTAATAAAGGTTTCTGCAGAAGGTGGACTTGAAATAAGAGAAGTAAAGGGAAGAGATTTTGGTGAATAAGATAGTTCTTTAAATATTTGAAGACAGATAAAATGTATGCATTTTATTTTTACTTCTGGTTAATTAAATCAATTAGCATGCATTAAATGCCTACTATGCACCAAAAACAGCATTTAGTCTGGGGTATACTAAAACAAATGTGAATATTTGAATAAAGTCCCTATTTTCAAGAAGTTTACATTATGCGGGGGGGGAGGTTAATACACACACATATGAAGAAAGTAAACATTTGCAAAATAAATTTAGTGGAGGATTTTGGCAGAGAGGGAACTGGCAACTGATTAGATATTTGAGATAAAGTCATCCCTTTAATAATATAATTATAGAACTAAATAATATAGACCTAAAACTCAATTCTTTGGAATTAGACTCATACAGCATAGTCTGTTTTTCCTCACCATTCTGACTGCTCTTTTCTGTATTTATACTCTTTTAGCTTGTCAATGTCTTTCCTAAAATATGGCACAGGGAACTGCACATAATATTCTGAATATGTTCTGAGTATAATAAAATAAGACTTTGACAGTTTCTCTCATTCTATATAGTTTGTCTCCTAATTGAACCTATGATCACATTAGGTCTTCTGGCTATATATAGTAGCTACCTTTTTCTTCCCTCCTTTGCATATCTACAGGTTTTCAGAAAACTTTAGAAGCTCCCTTTGTCCATCAGTCTCTGCCTTGGACTGTTAAAGCAAGTTAAGCTTATGCCATTAAAACTCTGAGGTTTTGCCATTCACATAGTTTTTTAAAGTTATATTTCCCCTCATCTTGGGCTTGGGCAGTTGCCTTTTTAAACTCAAGTGCAAGACTATAAATTTATTCTAATGTTTCATCTTATTAGATTTGACCCTTCATTTGAACCTGTCAAGATCTTTAGGAATCTTTATACTCTGTCACTCAATGTGTTAGCTATCCTTCCCAGTTTCCTGTCACATGCAACTTTGATAAATATGCTACTTGTGCATTCTTCTAGGTCATTTGTAAAAATAAAGAACAGCTCAGGACCAAGGACAGCTCCCTGCAGTATTCCACCAGAAATTTCTCCTCCAATTTGACATTGATTCTTTATAGACTGTTCTTTGGTTTAATCATTCAACCAGTCCTGAAACTACCTAACTGTATAATCAGAAAGATGCTGTGGTGTAGTGGAAAGAACATTGTGCTTGGGGGTCAGAGGACTTAGGATGCTTAGCTCTGCCTTTTACTAGGTGTGTGACCTTGGGCAAGTCATTACCTCTCTTGAGTTTCAGTTTCCTCATTTGTCAAATAAAAGGATTAAATAACCTTTAAAGTCTTTTCTAGATTAAAGCTATTATCATATATTTTCATCTTATTTGAAAGGATATAAGTTTCTGAACACTTTACCCACTTCCTTCCTGAAATCTGTATATGTGATACACAAGATTCTCCTGATCTAGCAGTATAGTTACCTTGTCAGAAATGGAAATAGTGTTAGTCTGGCATGACCTATTCTTAATAAAGGATGGTGACTATTAGTAATCACAATTTCCTATGCTCAGAATCCATCCCTTTAATAATATACTTTAGGATTTTGCCAGCAATCAAAGTCAAGGTCACAAGCCTGTAGTACATCTTCACCTTCTTGCTTAGGAAAAAAATCTGGATATTTGCCCATTATCAGCCCTGCACTACTCCTTCCACTTTATATGATTTTTCAAATATCACAGACAGCAGCCCAATAATTATAAGATCTCACATCCATCTTAGGCCTCAACAACTAGGCTTATGGGGTTATAAACAACCTACTTAAAGGGGACTCTAAGGCATCACAGATCCTAAACCTCATTATCAGGGAATAGGCTGTGGTCTTTTGTTTCTGATGATTCAGTGGTCATGAATTGAATACCACTTACATGTGCAGGGTTTCAGATAGGGAAGAGAAGATTTGTCAGATAATTTTAAAAAATAATTTTTAAACTCTATTTTCTTGTTGGCATTAGGGTAAGAAAATTTTCACAAATGAAGTACTAGACTAGGGATATATAGCAAAGGATTACTTTTAGCCTACTGGTGATCCAGCAAATACCCTTGACTTTATTTTCCTGCCAATTCAAGAGTTCATTATGTCATTATCAGGATTGCCACACAGAAATATATTCCATTGGAATTGGGGACAATCATACACAGCTCTGCTGTTCTACTTACACAAAACTGTGCCTTGATTTCTCCTCAGTGCTACCAATATTTTTGGCATAATTTATTCAAATATGGGGGCCAGCCTAATGTCAATGGCTGAACAAATTGTGGACCTAAAGGTGAAAAAGATTAGAGAGAATTGCTTTTCTATGACCTCAAAAGCATATCAACATAGACTTGATAAGCAGTTTAAAAAAAGTTATTTTTTTTATTCATTATTGTTAGAAAGTCAATAATTTAATTTATTGGTGTCATACAGGCCTATATCCCTATGGAACTGAATAGGCTTATCAACATTTAGAAGAGCAAGTCAAATCTGACTTTCGATCAAAGGTGAAAAGTATCATGTTAGTCCTCGTCTCCCATTATGATCATGGACAGATTTCTTGTGTCATGCACTGAAAGGAATTCTATAGAATGTGATATTTGGAGAAGTCCTTAAAGGTAGGGAGAAGATTAGAGAAGGGGTAGAAAAGAAGATCACAGTGGGTGCTTAGGATTTTTGGTCACCTGAGTCAGATGCATTCGCTATTGTGCTTGTCTCACAGATGACTCCTAAAGGAAGCAGTAAAGAGAATGATGGGCTCCTCTTAGAATGTGGAAAAATAGATTTTCTGTTTCTTCATATTACAGATTGTCACTTATATCCCAGCATAACTCAAATTTTGACTGCCAAGAGGAACTTATTAAACTGCCCAGAAGTCTTTGAATTGTCTTTAAATCTGTTCTGTGTCATCAGACTGTCCCTAAAATATCTGTGGGCTCTGAATATTCTAAGATTTTCTTGACCTTGGCATTTGTTTTTGAGCATTTGTGATCTTTATAGAAAAGGAAGTCCTTTCTGCTTTTGGGGTTGTCTTAGAATTATATCATAGACCTAGGTATCTCTTGAAGTGAATAGTTTGCTATGTAATCAGACCATGAACACATGACAACCTTTCTGGGGTAGCTAGGTGTCTCTGTGGTTAGATGGTGCAGTATGAACTCAGGAAGACCTAAATTCAAATCCAGGCTCAAATATTTACTAGTTGTGTGAGCCTGGACAAGTCACTTAATTTCTCTCAGCTTCAATTTCCTCAACTTTAAAATGGGGTTGCTAATAATGGCACTAATCTCCTAGGGTGGTTGTGAAGATAAAATGAGAAAATATTTGTTAAGTGCTAGCACAGTGTGTTGTTCATGAGAACAAACCCAAAATATGAAATAGTTTTAAAAAGAAATATATTTGATTGTTTGGAAGAGTGAGCCAGAAAAGTTGTAACTCCCATGAGATTTTGAGAAAGGATTCTGCACATGAGTCATATATGAATCACCTGACAAAAGCATCATATTCAAGTAACACAAAAATCACCTGAAGGGAACCCAAAACACAAGCTTGACTGTACCCAAAACAGGAGTATTTGGGGTAAATCCAGGACCTTGTGGGATTCAAAATTCCTTGTAACCATCTCTAGCCTTCCTAGAGAGTTACTAGGATTAGGACAACATTCTGGGTACAAATAGTCTCTAGTTAGATTTAAATAACATAATTATTATTAAGCTTTTCAAACAAAATAATTAAGTATCCATTTCACAAAAACCCTGCAAGGGGCGGCTAGGTGGCACAATGGATAAAACACCGGCCCTGGAGTCGGGAGTAACTGGGTTCAAATCCCATCGCAAACACTTAATAATTACCTAGCTGTGTGGCCTTGGGCAAGCCACTTAACCCCATTTGCCTTGCAAAAAAACTAAAAAAAAAACAAAACCCTGCAAAGCAGGTTTTTTTAAAGTGATTTGCTGGAGATCACACAGCTAGACAATTATTAAGTGTCTGAGATAGGATTAGAACCCAGGTCCTCCTGACTACAGGGCCAGTGCTCTATCCACTGTACCACCTAGCTGCTCCCTTACATTTTTAACAAATATTTCTTTTCTTCATTTCTCTGAGCCTCAGTTTCTTTATATGGAGGATGAGGAGGCTAGACTAGATGGCTTCTGAAGTACAATCTGGCTCTCGCACTACTATCCTTTCAGTCACATAGATTCATAATCTCATAGTTATTTTTTGTTCCTTCTCTGTGTCTTATCCCATTTCCATTCCCCACATATGATCATTTTCCAAGTCCTGTCAGAACTACCTCTAGAACATCTGCCATATTCATTGCCTTCTCTCCACTCAGCCATTATACTAGTTTGGGCCTGCATTGCTTCTTTTCTGGATAACTTCAATAGCCTTCTAATTTGTTTTTCTGCTTCATTTTTTAACCTTTCTGATTCATTCTATTCATCAAGTATTAATCCTAAAACATAAATCTGACTTTGTAGGTCCTCTGCTTTAAAAATTCCACACCCTTCCTATTGTATCTAGAATAAAATTTAAAATACAAAATCCTCAGCTTGACTTTTCAAGCTCTGGACAATCTAACTTTCATCTACTTTTCTATCCTTTTTTCATATTACTACCTTTCAATCACCTTTCTGTTTTAATCAAGCTGACCTTATTCATTATTCCTTATATGTAACATTGCATTTCTCAACCTCAGGAAAGATAGGACTCTCATTTCTGGCATTTATTTCTTCTTATCTTTCCTTTGTAGAATTTCTAGGTAATTCAAAGCCAAGTCCCATATCTTTCAGGAAGTTTTTTCTGCATTCTCACCTCCACCCATTGTCCGTGTTTCTCAATATGTCTATGATGTCTTTTCTATATGGGCAGCTAGGTGGCACTGTGGAACTGGTACTAGAGTTAAGAAGACTCATCTTTCTGAATTCAAATCTGTAACTTCAGGTACTTACTAACTGAATGACCCTGGACAAGTCACTTAACTCTTTGCCTCAGTTTTTTTTTAATTTTAAATCTATAAAATAAGCTGGAGAGGGAAATGACAAACTACACCAGTGTCTGCCAAGAAAACCTCAAATTAGTGTTATGAAGTCAGACATGATTTTCTATATAATTTGTATGTACTTATTTGTGTATGTGTTGCATTTCACAACCTTGCCAATGAGATCATAAACTCCTTGTGGGCAAGGTCTGTTTCATTGTTGTCTTTGTAACCACAGCACGTATCACAGTACCTGATATAACAGAGGTTCTTGACAAATTTTTGTCAAATTGAATTTCTTTTCAGTTTGTCTTGACCTAGAAAATTAAACTCAGTGTTGACTGTTAGATATGTCTTTACTATATGTTCACTTATTTTGGACTTTACCTCATAATAATAACTCATTTTATTCTACTTGGCTAAGAGTTAAGATTATTTTCCTTGAAAACAAAAAAAAGAGGAAAAGTCAGGTTTGTGGTTTTGGTGAAAATTGGATGAATGAACTAGAGATCATTAGATTACAGAACAAGGAAGGGAATTTCAAGGAAGGAATGCTAATCCAGAGATCCTGCTATCAGGAGATCAAAGACAAAAAAAAAAAAGAAAGGGAAAGCACATAAGCCAAATTATTCATAATATTACTATTTGTAGCAGCAAAGAACTAGACACCGGTATATTGTTTGGGGGATGACTAAACTAATTGTGGTACATGAATGTAACAGAATGAAACTTTCAGAAAAGCATGAGAAGACAAGTGAATAGATACCAAGTAAAATACATAAGAACTAGGAATACAAAGTAATACAATGGCAACAACAATGTAATTTTTTTTGTTTTATTTATGGCAATGGGGTTAAGTGACTTGCACAAGGTCACACAGGTAGGCAATTATGAAGTGTCTGGGGACATTGTTGAACTCAGCTCCTCCAGGTTCTAGGGCCAGTCCTCTATCCACTGTGCCACCTAGCTGCACAACAATGTAAATTTAAAGAACAACAATGAAAAATGACAAAGTTGAACTGTGCATAATTACATAAGCCATAGCTTGCCCTTGAAGAAGAGGCAAACAAATGCAGCTCCCTCTTTTCTTTGCAGAGGTAGAGTCTATGCATTCCTGTATATGCTGTCACTCAGTTGATGTGCTAGTTACTTTTGCTCAGCTGAATTTTTTTGGCCCCTTTCTTCTTTTATTCTTTGCTACAAAAGATGGCTCACAAGGTAGGGTTGGAAAGCATATATTTGAAAATGAAGGTGATGTAATAGTAAAAGATACCATTTTTTTAAAATAAGAAAAATACAAGAAAGGGATATTGGTGAATAAGTCAGTGGGTGATTTATAGTAATGATTTATAATGTGACTCTAAAAATAAGTAGAATTTAGATGGTGAGACAGGGGAGTGAGAAGGGACAGTCTTACTGGATCATAGGATGTGGGTCTAGGGGTAGAGAAAAGTAATGCAATGTTGGAGAGTTCTGGTGGGGATAGATTATGATCTTGAAAACCAGAAAGGATGTATCATAGCTTCAAAGACAAAAGAAAATTATCTTAAATTTCATTCAAAATAATTGCTTTTGCTCTGTTGCTAAGGTTCCAAGTCCTAAGTTGTATTGATTGGATGAAGCCCTGCCTAAAATGGGGAATCAGAAACTTATGGCCATAAATTCTGGCTCCCCAGCAATCTTGCTATATGACAGTAGACAAATCTCAGCCCCTACTGCTTCTGTGCTTCTGTTTTTTCATCTGTAAATTGGATTTGCCTTATCTCCCCTACAGTAAGGTTAGGCGGAATAACTAAATAGAAGCAATGAAAAACATACACTTTCCTCACACTGGATTCTTTCTCTGATGTACCCAAACACAGAGTGGACACTCAATAAATGTTGATTAACTGACTACCGTAATGTTCAGGTCATGCTAGAGCAGTCCTGGGGATAACTGATCTAATTTGAACACCACCAATATATGCAGACTCAACACCTGCTACCATTTTGTGGAAAGGGAAAAAGAAGATTCATCTTGAGAATGAAATCTCACTTGGGTAAATAAGAATATATCGATGTGATATTATTATATAGCTGCTGGTACACACATGTCTTTGGGAAAGTAAACCAAATATCATTCTAATACTTGTTAGAAAGTCGTGCCCCTTTATATATACTGACACTTTTCTTCTGAGTTCAAAATATTCAATCATTGAATTAAAGTTTTTTTTGTTACTTAAGTTTTATTTTTAGGTATCATTTATCCAATCCACATTGGTTTGTAAATAGGTATGGAAATAAATTAATCCATATCCTCCTTTTAGGCTAATGTACCTGCCATACTAAAGGCATAATAAAAAGCATGTTTATCTAAGCATTAAGGTATGTACAGTGTACTTTTCTTATACCAGCTCTGTGATGCAGATATTGCAAATGTCATCTTTTTTGTATTTTAATTTTTTATTTATTTTTCTTTTTATTTATTAATTTATTTTCTTCCATTTGCATATGCATATTTTCAATTAACAAAATTTCCTTCCACCCTCCCTTCCCACCACTCTCCCTTCAGTGACAGTCAGGTTAGCATTGTACATACATATTTTGATAAACATGTTTATAGATCAGTATTAATTATTTTCTATATAAGGAATCAGAATTAAGGGAAAGAGATACATAAGAGATAATTTTTATAAAGTGTTCATCAGATTCTGGAGGGTTGTGTTGTATGTGCATGTATGTGTGTGTGTGTGTGTGTGTGTGTGTGTGTGTGTGCGTGTGCTTTCTTTTGTTTTGTTTTTCTTCCTGTGGATGGGAATAACATAGTCTAATATGGTTGTCCTAGCTCTCTGAACTGCTGAGAGGAGCTCCTTCCATCAAGTTTGTTCATATCACAATGTTGTTGTTGACATGTATATTATTCTCTTGATCCACTCTTTTCACTCTGCAAATTTTATTTTTCTAATTTTCATGTAAAATTTTATGCAAAAATAATTTTAAACTTCTTTTTTCAAACAATTTTGAATTGCAAATTTTCTTCCTCTCTCTTTGAGAGAGCAAGCAATTTCACTAAATTTATTCA
Source organism: Macrotis lagotis (assembly GCF_037893015.1). Taxonomy (NCBI): domain Eukaryota; kingdom Metazoa; phylum Chordata; class Mammalia; order Peramelemorphia; family Peramelidae; genus Macrotis; species Macrotis lagotis. The sequence continues at coordinate 196,640,061 of NC_133660.1, forward strand.
TATACAGAAATATTGAAAATATTTTTACTTACATTTTACAAATGAGAAAACTAAGGCCTAGAGAAATTGTGTGATTGGTCCACAGTCATAGTTTCAGAGCCACTCTTTCAATATTCCATGCCACTTCATAGAGCTGTTTAGAAAAAATTATAGAGAGATTGCTGCTTTACCTATGACATCTAATTTTTTTAAGAAAATAAAGCACATTTTTAAAACTTGAGAAATATTGGTATATTTATTCAAAATGTCAAGGTTTAGAGCTTTTAGCCTTAGTTTGGTTACAGCCATGGTAAGAAAAACTGTGGCATGATTTGACTGTAGGAGCAGATTGAGGTAGGATGAATTTGTGGGTCCCAGAACCTACTATAAATTCAATCAACACTTCTGAGTTAACTCAAACAGCTAATACTACTATGCATGTTTTCCTCAGGTGTTATTTTCACCATCTTTTTCTTCTCCAATTCTATATTAGTGGATTGGAATGTAGTTATTTTTCAGTTTTATGGAAGGATAAGGAAATAAGGAAAGAAGAGTGGACAAAGAGAGACTACTATTATTTGGAACAGCAATGGGTATTAGAGAAAGGGGAAGAAAATTGGGAATCAATAAACTAAAGCACAGGAAGGCATAGATGTTCTTGCTCAAAATTTCAATAAGTTTTTTATCATTTACTAATGATATGTGGATTGAAGAGTTCTTAAAACATGAACTGTATCTTCTATAACCTGTTGAATAACTACATAATCTATGATAGGATTTATCATCTTGTTGGGCACTAAGTTTTGTTGCTTGATTGTTCAGTGCTTTAGGTTCAGGATATATGCAAGAGTCAGATTTCAGAAAAAACAGTTGTTCAAAAGTGGTAATCTAAAAGAAACACCATTAATCTCCAAACAAAGTACTTCTATTATAATTTGATTAAATCTACTATAAGTGCTCTCTTGTCCCAACCACTTTCTTTACTGTTGTTTTTAAAATTTTCTTTAATTTATTTACACATTACTAAAATATTCTTGTTGTAAGAATAATCATAATAACCCCTCCTCCCACAAAAATATAAAACCTCATGAGAAATAAAGTGAAAGAAAGAGGAAAAAATGGTGTTTCAGTCTGTTTTCTGATACCATCAGTTCTGCCTCGAGTGGATTACATTCTTTATCATAAGTCCATCGTAGAAGTTACTTCAGTATTTTTCCACAGTTGCTGTTGCTGATTATAATTTCCTCCATCTATTCCTCCCCACTATCATCTTTTATATTGTCTCTCTCCTTTCACTCTGTCCCTCTTCAAAAATGTGCTGTGGGGAAGCTGAGTGGCACAGTGGATAGAGCACTGGCCCTAGGGACAAGAGGCTCCAAGCCTACTTCCCACCCCCAAAGACCCAGTAACCAACTGTCCCTGTGGTCCTGGACAGGTCACTCAATCCCACCACCTTGCAAAAAGTAAAAAAGAAAATGTATTTTATTATTATATATGTTGTTCTTCTATGATCTACCCTTTCCTCTATCACCTACATCCCCCCAGTCCCCCTTCTCTCCTTTTCCTTCTAGATTTCTATACTCTATTGAGTATGTACGTCATTTCCTCTCTGAGCCATTTCCTATGAGAATGAAGGCTCCCTCATCCCCTCACCTTCCCCGCTTCCATACCATTGCAAAAGCTATTTCTTGACTCTTTTACATGAAAGAAAGATTTTAGCCTATTCAACCTCTCCTTTCTCTTAATCTCAGTACATTTCCCTTTCACCCATTGATTCCATTTTTACAATATATTATACCTTCAAATTCAGCTCTCTCCCATGCCACAGCTATAAAATCTTCTTCTACCTGATCTATTAAATGAGAGGGTTCATATGACAATTATAAGTATCATCTTTCCATGCAGGAATACATGCAGTTCATCATCATTATGTCCCTCATAATTTACCCTTCTCATCCACCCTCTCTATGCTGAGACCTGTACTCAAAGAGCAAAGTTTCTGTTCAGTTCTGGTCATTTCAATAAGAACATTTGAAATTGCCCTGTTTCATTGAAAGTCCAACTTTTCCCCTGGAAGATGATGTTCAGTTTTGCTGGGTAGTTCATTCTTGGTTGCATTCCAAGATCTTTTGTGTACTGTAATATTATATTCCAAGCCCTACGTGCCTTTAAGGTAGTTGCTGCTAAGTCATGTGTGATCCTAACTGCAGCTGCATGATATTTGAATTGTGTTCTTCTGTCTGCTTGTATTATTTTCTCTTAGACTTTGGAGTTCTGTAACTTGACTATAATATTCCTGGACGTTGAGTTTTTTGTTGTTGTTTTGGTTCTCTTTCTGAAGGAGATTGGTAGACTCTCTCAATTTCTATTTACCCTCTGCTTTCTAGGATATCAGGGCAATTTTCCTATAGAAATTATTTAAAAATGAGGTCAAGGCTCTTTTCCTGATCATGACTTTCAGATATCCCAATAATTTTTCAAGTATCTATTCTGGATCTGTTTTTTCAATGAGATATTTCACATTTTCTTCTAGCTTTTCATTCTTTTGATGTGGAACTATTGTATCTTGATTTCTCATACAGTCATTGGCTTCCTTTAGCTCCATTCTACATTTGAAGGATTTGCTTCCTCAGAGAGTTTTCTTATCTCCTTTTCCATCTGTCCAATTCTGCTTTTTAAAGTATTCTTCTCATTAACTTTTTGAACTGTTTTATCCATTTGGCCTAAGCTGGTTTTTAATGGGTTTTTTTTTAAGATTTTTTTTTTGGATCACCTTGACTAAACTGCTGACTTCATTTTCATATATTTCCTGCATCTCTCTCATTTCCCTTCCCAATTTTTCTTCTACCTCCCTTACTTGATTTTCAAAATCTTTTTTGAGCTATGTCATAGCCTGATCCCAACTTCTATATTTCTTGGAGTCTTTAGAAGCAGAAGCTTGTTTTTTCTCATCTTCTGATTGTGTGTTTTGGTTCTCCATGGGACCAAAGTAATTGTCTACGGTCAGGCTCCTTTTTTCTGTTTACTCATTTCCCCAGACTATGCCTAGTTTTGTAGTGCTTCCTGAGCTTTTTAGTATTATTGTGACACTCCCATAAGGACTTCAGTTCCTTCAAGGTCTTATGGGAGGCTCTGACTGCTCTCCTAGCCTGTGAATGACCACAAGCTCACCCCTCTTCCCTGGGGCTGTGAGGAAAGTCCCTGCTCTATGGGGACTCCACACTGTGACCAGGGTCTGAATATGGTAAAAGCCTCAGAGTCCTGTCCCAGGGACAGAGGACAGACATTGACAGTCTCCCTCCACTCCCTTACCTTCTGTGGACTGAGTGCTTAGGGCAAAGCTGCCAGGTAGCTTCCTGCTGGACGGCTCTACTGACCTTCTTCCATTTCCTAGGATCAGGGCTGCACTGAGGACTGTGGCAGTGCAGAGGAGGACTACGCTGGCTTGGGTTTTGTACTCATTCTGGCAGAGGTCTCCCTGCTGATCTTCTAAGTTGTGCTTGGTATTCCTGGGGTAGCAGGCCAGGAAACTGCTTCTGCTCCCAGGAACTGGGGCTCCCAGTGACCCAGGCACCCTGGGGCTATTCACAGAAGGCTGAAGCTCTTTCACTGCACCCCTCCACCCCCCATAGAACAGCGCCTTCCCACTATTTTCCAGGTTACCTTAGCCAAGATAACTGCCTTACTGTATCTTTTGTGGGTTCTGTCTCTTGAAAACTTAGTTAGAGTCATAATTTTAAGGTTTTTCAAATATTTTGGAGAGATCTCCTAAGAAAGACTATTCTCCTGTTGCCATCTTGGCTCCATTCTTCAGTGTTTTTAACACTACTCATGTTGTAGGAGACTTAAGAACCCTGCTATCAGATAAATACCAAAGTACTTTTAGAGGTTTTAAAACTGCTTCTGTTTTGAAGGGAATAAATTCTGGCATGTTTTATTTATTTCATATCACTGTGATCTTAGCATGGAAATAACTACAAATATCTTTCCCAGTAGAGAAAGGGACCTATGTAGAGGTAGTATGGGTTAGTGACAAAGAGTATTGAATATGGAGTTGGAGGACCTAGGTTTAAATTTACCTCAATGATAAGATTAGAATTGAATCATATAATTCTGGACAAGTCTCATAATCTTTCTGGGATTCAGGTTTCTCATCTATAAAATGAGGACTTGAGATTTGATGGTCTTCAAGTCCCTTCTACTTCAAAATCTTTAAATAATAACTGACAGGCGTTTGTAATGAAATTTGGGATCCTGCCCCACCCCAGGCTGTAGATTTTAGTGTGCCTCCTTATAGTTTAACTGTGCTCAATTTTAGGCAGCTGAAATAATGCTAGGCCATATTCCAAAGGTTCTGTGTATAGTAAGCAGCTTCTACATAAAGGTCTCTGAAAAAAAATAGCATCATGGTAAATCTGGCAGGAATTGCAGTGTAATGTGCCTTGTTTGAACTGCCTCTGTGTTAATTTCTATGGCACTTCATCAATAGAATGTCACGAAGATGTCTGTATTTCATGCTCATAAAGCACGTGAGGAAAGTTATGCTAGTGAGATACCTTTTCCTCATGTTCAATACATTCTCTCATTTGCCTGAAGAGAATTAGAAGCTGGCTTCTAACCTCTATTAATGCTCCCAATCTAATTGTTCTCGGCATGCGTTTATAAGGATTATTTGCCACACTCTCTACTGTGGCCTTGCTATTTCCTCTTCCCAGATGCTTTGTCACCTGCTGCAGCAGGCACCCTCATTGAAAAGCCAAAGCACAGGGAGGCGATGTAATGTATGCAGCAAGGTAAAGCCTGGGAGGGAGAATTCAGATTCCCTTTAAAGGCATAATTCAGAATCTTGGAATATCTGTTCCTTGGAATATATGGGGATTTTTAGATGAACATCATCCCCTTTTGTCCAATATATACTGAACAAAATGTTTAACATTTTATGTCAGTTTGAGCCAGATGAGGGAATGCTAGATTAAAGTAGCTAGCATAGAATTTGAAGTTAGAAAGAGTGCTCAGTCATAATATAACTCAGTTCTCTCCCCATTCTACAAAATAGAAAAATGATTCAGTCAAGGACAAACATATTTTCTAGGACCCTGTTCTCTTGAAGTCCAACTTAGCCTATTCCTTTCATCCATTCCCTTTCTTTTATGTACCCCTGACCCATATCAACTCTAGTTCATCTTGCCAGGTCTCAATGTGATATTTAATCTTCTAGGTTCAATTTCAGGGTGCTGGCTTCTTGCAGACTTGGGTGGAGGGAATCTGACATGAAAGATGGCTCCAGAGATGTCTTTCCAACTCTCCAATGACAAGCACCTTTCCAGACTCAGTTCAAGTGATATCTTCTAAATAAGACACTTCCTCTTCTATCTAGGTGTTCATGCCCTATCCTTCCCCATTGTGCTTTATTAACTTTGAAAGTACTTTATAATCTCCATATCTGTGCATGTGTGATGCCATTTCTTTCCTTCTGAAACAATATAAATGCCTTAGACACAGGGACTTTTTCTATTTTTGCCTTTTAAAAATTTTAATTTCATTTATTCATGGACTAGCACCATAATTTGCATATTGCTGTTTCTTTTGGATTAAATTTGTGTTTTTACCCAGAACTCCTGCAGAAGTAATTCCCTTTATCAATATAGATTAGCACCCTATCTTTAATTTATAGGTTTAGATTGTTGAGTGGTGCAGTGAGACTTTAAAAGCCTTTAAATGTGCAGATACAAAGTCATTAAAGTTCCAAGGTGAGACCTAAACTCAGGTTTTTCTGACTATGAAGTATCTAATAAATGTTCATTGAATTGAATTAAATGTATGTCACTGTTTCCCTTCCCTACTGGGCTCACTGTTTATCTTCAAAGTAGTTTTTAGAGCTCCCCTACAATTCACTAGGTCTCCCTGTCCTCATCTAGAGAAGGCCTCCATGCCCTGACAAAGCTGAATAATTATTTCTTACTGTATATTATGTTTAATGGCTGAGTTCTTTCCACATAACCTTCTATTAACCCATATCCTAAATAATTCCATTTCAAAATAGACTATAAATCCATTAGGCTGCAGCAAATGTTCACATTGCATGCTCCATTTACAGATGCTACCACTGTCCTTGATATTAGAAAACTCTTTTGCTCCCTCTCACATATTTTAGCTGACTTTAGGGGGGAGCCTCTGTTGGTTAAAAAGACCAATAGGTAGCTGTTAATTTCCTAGCAGTTCCAATAATGTTTGCCTGGGCAGAATATCCCAATTCAGTGGCACTCTGGCCAGTCCTCTACTTCCCCTCATTTTCATGCAGTGCCATAGCCCTCATTTATCATATAGGAACAATTCACCCCTCTAGTGGCAGGAGATTGGAACTTCTACTCTATTCAGTCCATTCTGCAATTCTTTCAGTTCAACTGTATCTATAGATTTTTCAAATAAGGTTTTCCTCTTTATGCTAGTTTGTTATTAAATATAACCCAGTAGAGAAATCTCTTTAAAATGTTAATTTGCTTTCTTATGTTTATACACAACAAAATGCCTAAAGCTATAAACAGACATTACTAACACTAATAGGTTTTTGTTTACACTCATCCCCATTTTTTCCTTGTTTAGACCCAAATAGGAATTGATTGGGAAATGGTTTCAGTATACTTTACAGAGTTAAATAATAATGAAAGTATAGCTTTTCCAATAAGCTTCCAATAAAGACTTCCATTATGTTGAAATCAATAAATTGCAGTGGAATGAGCTCAGGATATAGAGTGGAGGGACCTGGGTCCTTCTAGCATTGCTACTTACCACCTGTGGGACCTTGAGCAAGTCATCTGACCTTCCTGAGTGACTGTCAGTTTCCTCATTTGAAAGATGATGGAGTTGGGCTAGATAACCTCCAAAGTCCTTTTCATCTTTTAATCTATGATCTGATGATTCAGTCAAAGAAGGAAGGATATGGAGATAAAGTCTGGTGCTACTGAAAAGAAGATATGACTACCAGTCAATATTCATTACTTCTTTTGAGGTGAGATTAAATTCATGAACTTCCATCTAAGTCAATTTTGGGTGGGGGTAGTAGTGGTGGTAGGAATTCCCAATTCTGAACTCCTTAAACTGCTCTTAACTCATAAATACATTTGAAGAATGCTTACCATGCATGTGACACTATTACCCACATCTAGGATTATCCCTGCTTCTTCTCCATATTATACTGCCTTTATTTTAGGAATTTTTAGAAGTTATATTCATGGTTGTGGCTCTGGCACATATATTGTAATTTAATTACCTATATTCTGAAAGAATGGTGAACCTCTCCCTCTCCTACATAAAGGTGGTCCTTACTCTCCTCTTTTAGGGGGTGAATGGGTATATAAATTAAGAACATCCTAGGACTTGATTCCAATAGGTTCTTTATTTCATTAATACTCAGCATTTAAGGAGTATTAGAATAATACTAATCTTATCTTTCAGATATACAGCAATAAAAGTGGAAATAACAGCAGTGCTAAATGTAGAATTAGGATTGGATTCTTTTTTAAACTAAAAAGCATTAAACACAATGTATCTATTGAAGCAGACTTCCAAAATAATTTCACTATAATTCAAACATTGTGACATATTAGAAACCAATGATTGTTATAAGTGAATATTAGCTTTTTCTTTCTTCTGCTGACATCATAGCAATTTATAAGGAGGCATTATCGTCTAAATAGGTATGGATGTCACGGAGTCATTATCCCCAGATCATAACATGGTGGACCATTAATGACTCCTTCAGAGACCTTATGGTCTGAGATGTTAATGAGTGTTTTGGGAATCCTAAATCTTGGGACTGCTGGCAGTATACTATGGACCATGGCAGAATCTTCTGAGCTATTACAGTGAATCCTGTCAATTTCTATTAAGAAGCTTCTTAATTTCCCAATCATTAACATAATGAAAGGACTTATTCTACTATACTGTAGTTAGGGCATGTCCAAGTCATAAATCCATGCTGTGGTCTACCTTTTTTCCTCTATCTCTGTCTAATATGATATTGGGTAAGACATAGATTTAATAATAAAAAATTGGGATCTGGAATTTTAATCTTATTTATATAGGGAACTCTCAGTATATCAACTTTCTCCATTGATATGGATGGATAATTCACCCCAAAATTATAGTATTAGACTGTTGCCTGAGACATAGAAATGTAAAGTGAATTGCTTTTAATCACATACCTAAAATGTATGCCAGAGGAAGGACTTAAACCATTTTTTAAAAATTTTAAAATTAAGAGTAAATAAAACTATATTTCCATAATAGTAAAACTAGAAAAAGAAAATCATGCATGAAACTAGAGATTGCTCTTATGAATAGCTTTTTTTAAAAAGTTCATATATTGAAGCTATAGTTTCAGAATTATCCTCCTTGTCTGAATTTCTTTCTGGCCTTTCTTCTGCTGAACCCAATTCTCCTCACCTCCAATTCTTTATCTATAATTCTTTGTTGCCTCTCTGAATATAGAATAAATACCTTGAAAATATAGAATTGTAGTTCTTCTTCATATTGCACTCTGGAGTGGGATCTGAATGAAAACTGAGACCCTTCAAAATCAAATGGAAAATTTTAAGTAATAAGCTATTATGATAAATCCAGGAAGAAAGTCATCCTTTAAAATTCTGCCATTCATTTCTTCATGAAATATAATCATCAAATGAAGAGTAAGATGATTTTCTTATTGCTGTGAAGATATAAAGTAGCATAAACGAAGTCCCTACTCTCAGCAAACTTCTACTCTACTGGGGGAAAAAAGAGAAATATAAACATGGAGAGTAAAATCACAATTCAAGACACTCTGTCAAGAAATGTAATAAGGCAGGACATGATAAATTGTCTGTTGAGTGATACAGACAGTAGGTTCCATGAGCTTGGAGAAGGAAGAGATCACTGTAGGATGAAGAAAATTCTTTTAAATTTGACTCATGCAACTCTGCCATGCTTCCTCTGCCTTTGCAATTTGCATTAGGATATTTTGCCTAGACTCTATGACTAAATATCTAATCTAAAACCATTTGATAAATTATTACTTTCCAGAAGAACAGATAATCAGCTTCACACATAGGAAATAGATACTATAGAAATAAAGTTAACTATAGGTTTGATTACTGTGAGTTCTACTATTGAAACTTTCTCAACACATACACAGAAAGGGAACAAAGAACCAACTAGCAAGTGAAATTATGTGCTGTCACAATTTTTTTAAATGAAAAAAAGTCCAATCCTTTCACTTGCATAGTACAGAAATTTAAAGTTCCTTCATTCTTTTTGATAATCCTAGACTTTTCATCTAAATTTCATTTGACCTCAAGCAGACATACATTTGGCTTATTACTGAAATTCATTGCTAAAATTTCCCACTATAAGAAGTTTTCTAAACAGGAGCTAAATTTATAGAAAATTTCCTTGATACCAAAGAAGAAATAAATGGTTTCTCTTTGAGTAAAACTCTTGGAAATTGGCTTTAGCTTTATTGTGGGGTTATCCAATGAGATCCTCAAGTCTAATAGGATAAAAAAAATTCTATGTACTCTTTAGGGCTGATATTTATATGGAATTTTACATGCATCATCCCCTTTGAAGCATATAGTAACCCCATAAGATAGGCACTATTGCTATTATTATAGATTAGGAAATTGCAGTTCAGAGAGGTTAACTGACTTATCCAAGGACATACACATCTAATTCATTTCAGGTAAGTCAAATTGAGATCTCTTGACTCCAGATCCAGGACTATATCTACTATGCTACCCTCCTTTTCCACATCTCCTGAATAGGTCAGAACATATGAAAATTTAGAAAGTACCCAAAGTTTGCTGAAAGATGTTAATAAGAAAAATCTGGATTGTAGTTTCTTTCATTTTGGATAATTAGAATTTTAATCAAATGAATGCAGAACTGAGACTCTGGGATATTGCTTTGAGCTCCTTGGGTCCAATGATAATCCACCCTACAACAAGACTTTTTTGCTTTTATTGTGTGGTTATAGAACCAGCAAATCTGTCTATTTCCATTCAACCCTTTAGATAGTTTTAGAATGACTGCACATTTTCAACTGCCAAGGACATTTTCTTTGTCTTCTCCTTCCTGGCCACACCTCATCCATTATCATCACTCCTACTGCCTCCTACTGCTTCACTAACACTTACAGCTCTCCAAGTTGCTAATGGCTCCCCATAACACTAACTGAATCCCATAATACTAAGCTTTGAGGATATAAACATCTCCCTGGAGCCAGAGCCAGAGTTCATTTAAAACAAACAAAAAACAAATTCTTCAAGAAAAAAAATGAAAAGAAAGAGAAAGAAGGGGTAGAAAAGAGGAAAAAGAGAAGGGTGGCAGATTCATAAACTCCCAATCTGGTTACTAGTCATATATGTCCTTATCTTTTCTCTCTGATTCAATATTCATTCATTCAATATAAACATTTATAAAGTAGTTATTGTATATAATGAATAGTATTAGATATTGGGAGGGCATCAGGTTAAAGTCTTTGGAGTTGGATGGGATTTTTAGAGATTAGTTCAGCCCCCCTCATTTTACAGATAAGGAAACTGAGAGCTAGCTGTTCGTAATTTTTACCAAGGACACAACCTCTGAGTAACACAGCCAAGACTCCAAAGTCCAATGATCTTTCCACTGCACTATTACTGCCTTGAAATACATATAAAATAATCTCTCTCTCTCTAAGGAGTTTACAGCCTAATACAGGCTAAGATATAATATATTGTGAATCAGAGTATAAATGTAAAATAATTGTTACAATAATAAAAACAAAGTATCATGGTATCAGATAATGGAGAAATCCATGTGCAAAAAGAGGGTAGCCTATTTAGAAATCATTGTTATGTCCGGAGTTCTATCAGATAATTTGAATAATCCCCAAGTCAAATCTTCACATCTAGCTCAGGAACTGAGTAGCTTCTCTTTTAAAGCCCCCTTTGCTCTGGCAATGTGTCACATGTAAAATACATCTGCATTCTCAGTAAGGGCAAACCTCCTATCTCCATCCTTAGATATGGGTGGTAAGTGTTTGTGTGCACACAAAGAAATATATTTCAGAGCTGTCGAGAAAAGATCCAGCATTAGCCCAAGATCAAATTAGAGATAAAAATCCAAATCTGTACCAAATGCAATCGCTTGAAGGGTAGATGTAAATTGGATAAGCTGAAGTCCTATAAGGCTAACAGGAAGGGAGGAAATCAGAGGCAAGAAAGAAAAGCACACCAGGGCACAAATCATGTCTATTTTAAATCACATCTGAAGTGAAAATTAGACTGGGAGACATGTGACTGAATTGGGCTAGTGTCCTGCTTTATATAAAGGGCACTTGCTGCAGATACTTCTGGCCCCATGGAAAGTGTTCAGAAGACAGAAAGTCCGAGCAGGGTTGTTTTGTTACTTGGAAGCAAGGGCAATGAGGAGGGAGCATTCCCTCTGCTTGTCCAGTTGAAAGATATTGATCATATGGAAAAGGGGTGTCTGGGAAAGGTCCTGAGCCCTAAACAATAACAACAGCTAGTATTTATGTAGGGTTTAATATTTGCAAAGTGCTTTGCAGATATTCTCTTGTTTGGTCCTTTTATAACAAACCCGGAGTTTAGATGCTATTAGTCTCATGTTATAGTTAAGGAAAATGAGGCAGATAGAGGTTAAGTGACTTGTCCAGGGTCACCCAACTAGTATCTGAGGATGAAATTGAATGAGGTTGAGTTAAGTCTTCCAAACTACAAGGCCAGAGCTATATCTACACATTAAGTATCAATTAGATTAAAAGTTCAGAAGAATGCTATGGTAATTCAAGAAAGGGGAAAAAATAAAATGATACTCATATAAATTTGAAAATGTATTTGCCTCGCATATCAGGAACTGAGGAGCTTTTAAACATGTGTGTTTATTTTTACTACTCTTGTGACCCTGACGTAGAGATGCTCAGTGCTCCCCTCTCAACTGTTTCTGTGAGGAGCTGGTAGAGTATTTAAAAACAGGGCAAACAGTAGTAATACAAAAGGATGAGAAGGTATGGAGAGACAGAAATCTGCATTGATGGAAGAAGTAATCATACAAAGAAATCACAGATCCAATGGACCAAAGTATCAGTGACTTAGGAGAAGTACAAAGTCTTATGAAGATCAAATGAGGGATAGTGCACTCCTTACTCCTTTACTGGGGAAAAGGAGATGCAGGGAAAAAGGTTATGGAGTACAGATGAGTACAGGTTAAGAAGATCTTTGATTTGACTTGTGTTTTAAAGAATTGATAGGATGTCTTAGACAACATAGGGGGCCACTTCTTTAGTGTGACATTTTAGGGTGCTATTCTCCTTCACCCTGTCTAAAATCTCCATCTTTCTTTAGGTTTTTAAGGAGTTGAATAAGACTCTAAAATGGAAATGAGTCAACTTTGGGAATGGAGTGGAGGTGATGTTTAACAAATACGAGAAGAGGAAATAAGGTATTCAATAAAACAAAATAGGCAAATCTGGGCAGGGGCAAATAAAGGAATCTTAAGGAATACTGGTTTTCTGACAGGAATGGTAAGAATGTTAAGTGAAGCAAGGGGAAGTCAGATGGCCACAAAGCAATAGTGGGCACTTAAGATTTAATAAGAAGGGTGTACCCAGAATGGGGGAGATATAAAGCTTATATATATATATATACCTCATATCTGTCTCCCTCTTCAGCTCTCATATACTCATGGGAAATTATAATTTCCTTGGGGAACTGTCATGTAATATTATTTTTGTATCCCCTGACACCTACCATATTGCCTTGAACAGTTTTAGATGAATAACTGGAAATAATCTTTTACTATGGTATAATTGTATCTAAGATTGACTCATATTAAACCAAAGAATAAAATGCATATTTTGATTTGAATTTTAAAGCCCTTCACATGTTGACTATACATTATATTTCCAGACCTATTTCATGTTATTCCACTTCATATTTTAGACAACTATGTCTTCTTGCTGATCTCTACATCAGATGTTTCATCTTTCATATCCACACCTTTATACAAGTCCTTTTCATGTCTAAAATGCTCTCCTTCTTTCACTCTATTAGCCATAGGCCCATCAGTGCTTAGATGGGGGCTATTTCCTGACTGATTCCACTGGTTAGTTCTCTTCCTTCTCTGAAATTTCTTTCCATCTACTTCTTTACTTATTACATTTTATTTTCTATGATCTCTCTCTCTCTCTCTCTCTCTCTCTCTCTCTCTCTCTCTCTCTCTCTCTCTCTCTCTCTCTCTCCTGTTTATCTTCCCACAAAAGAAGGTAAGTTCTTTTAAGTCAGAGACTCTTAGATTGTTTTTGTATTTCTAGTACTCGATAGTCTCTCTTACATGTAATAGATATTTAATAAGCATTTGACTAGTGAATAAAGAAAGCAATAAGTTAAGAAAGCATTAAGCATGAAACACAGTTAAAAAGAGAGCATAAAGATCAAGAGAGTATCAACATGTCTCCAGAAGACAGAAGTAGAATACTCTCAGGTCACAGAGTTCCTGTAAATCAAATGAGTGACAATGAAAGCAGGACTCCCATCTGTTGGTGGACAAATAGAAAACTCTGTTAGCTATCACATATGGCTGTAAATCTTAGACATATATGACTTGTATAGCTAAAGTGGCAAATTACCTCTAAATCAGAATAGTAACTTGGAGTTGCCCATAAGACAGAAGTCTAAAACACAAAATAAAAATAAATCAGTTTTGTTAACATCTAACAGATTGAATTCCTGGTAGGATAGGAGAACTGCATAGGGCCTGCTGTGAAATGGAAAGAAGCATCAGGGATACGTGATGAAGGTAAGTGCTGATATACTAATGAGCCATGTGTACCTAAAGGACCAATTCTGCTCCCTACCTATTTCAGTTATGGGAAAATTCTTTTTTCCTTTATTTTTATAAATTTGGAAGAACTATACACAAGGCACAATCATATGGATGGAAAGAAACTTATGCTATCCAAGTAACTACACCATTTTAATTGATCAATGAATGGAGTCACCATTGCTTGATGGGGAACAAAGGAATGATGGCATAATGGTGACATTAAAATTCTCTCGTCTACAAAACACCAGTGTGTGTCACAATGCTGCAGGAGTTAGAAGGTAGTTGTTATTCATTATAGAATTTCCTAGGGAGCTACCACATTGACTCAGGAAAATTAGGTGTTTTATCTGATGTTAAGAATCCATTCTTCCTACAATATATCTTCACAGGACCTTCTTTCCAAGGAACTCAAAGCCCTTTCAAGCCTACCCTCATTAATCACTACTGCATCACGTGAGTGAGGAGGCAGGTGTTATTCACTGTTGTTGCGATACTGAGACTCAGAAAAGTGAAGCTGTCATGTCCACCAGGAGAAGATGTAATAGGCCTGGGGTGTAGACCATGTGTTCTCTCACCTCGCCCAAGAAAGACTCTCAGTCCTAGCATATTGTTTCTTCTGTAGCAAAAGCACTAGGTGTGATGTGTCTAATGTCATCAGAGTGCTACAAAGCACAACTTCCAATATCTGCATTTTAATTTTTTTGCAACAAAATAACATAAGAATGGAGAGGTCAAATGAATTGGCCATCAAACAAATTAGCAGGAGACAGAGCTGGAACCAACGATTGGTTGTACCTGGGGTTAAAGGCATGAAATTCAACATCCACTGAATTGTGTGGAGTAGGAAGAAGCAGCGCACCTGCAACACCACACAGGGCCAGTGATTAGGTGGCTCCTGCCAAAGAAGAGAAGATGGTATTGGAGCTGGATTGTTCCCAGAAGGAGATTCCCTGAGGTTTGAGGGTGGAGGGGTCCTGCCATGGGAAGATGTTGCTATCTGGGTAGCTTCTTATTTTAGCTGATTATTTTTGCTACCTAACTGCTAATCTCAATTGTTTCTGGGCTATTTAAAGACTGAAAGTGCTTCCTATCTGTCTCTAAACTTCAGTGCCAGTGGCCCCAGCCTAATTATGACTTTAGCAGCAAAAAGAGGAGGAAGTCATAGGCCTTTCTAGGCCAAACTCAAGTCTGTTCCTCTTCATCTCCTTCATCCTTCCAAGTGAAATTCAGTGTGGGATCTATGAAGTCAGTTTATTTTTCATGCATAATTAGTGCCTTCAATCTAATGGCATGTCTAGACGCTTTCTGACTTATCCTGACACTTTCCCTCCCCACCATCACTTTCACTTTTCAAAGGGCCTTTTGTCTCCAGTCTTCTGCTATGAACTCATATTTTCCCCTAAAGATTTTCTAATCATATTCCACCTCATTCCCAGCACACCAGTCACTTCAGTAATTAGCCTTTCTATTTTCTTCCATGCTTTTTTCCATTTATGCATAAATATTATCATATTGTGTTTAGTCATATATATATATCAAAAACAAAAGACATCTGTGCATATACATATATACATGTACATTCACATGAATACATGCATGCATATATATATCTATATATCTATATCTATATATCTATCTATCTATCTATCTATCTATCTATATATATATATATATATATATAAAATACAACATTATCATGTGTGTCTATGTCCATAAGCATCAAATGCAAAATATCATTTTCCTGGAGTTTTCTACACTTTGTAACATATTTTAAAATTTTCAGATTAAGTAAAGAAAAGGGAAAGTGAGGAAGTCAGATCAAGGAGAATAGTATGAATATCTAGAGCAAATGTTTCATAAGTGATGCAAGAAAGTTCACCAAACTCACTCATACAAGGATCTATCAAGTTCTGAGAGTTAATTTACTCTTACTGACCATACAATTTTAGTTAATTCAGTGATCTAGTTTCTTCTCCCAGGGGTTATAACTGGATCCCAGCACCCTGACTGCATCCGGAAGTGACATCTGACAGAAAAAATAAGAATAGGGAAGCAAAATTAGAGGGGAGGGGAGCCTATATAAGAAATTCAGAATGGAACTTAGGTAGGACAGTGGATAGAGGGTGAGATCTGATGTCAGGAAGACTCATTTTGCTGAGTTCAAATTTGGATTTATCTACTTACCAGCTGGGTAACCCTGAGCAAGTCACTTAACCCTGTTTGCCTTAGTTTCCTCATGTGTAAAATTATAAGGATTAAGAAAATGTCAAACTACTCCAGTATCTCAGCCAGGAAAACACCAAATGGGGTGACTAAGAGTTGGATGTGACTTATGTGACTACAAAATCTCAACAAAGAACCCTAGAAGCACAGATGTCAGAAACCATTTAGCATGGAATACATTGTTTTATACCTGGAACTATAAAACCAACTTGGCAGTCTGGTGTGGACAGTGGATCCCTTCTCAGAATCAAGTTTATAATGTATAAATCAAATACAAAGGATTGCAAAGGAAATCAATAATATTGAAACAACATGTATCACATTTAAATATATATATATATATGTATATGTATATAACGTTTGGGGTACATATGTACAGACCTCTAATTAACGTCATATAAGTTTTAACATATAAATTTTGTAAATCTCAAATATTTAACTCTAACCTTTTTTAAAAATAAAATAGTTGCTCAGAAGGCGAAACATTCT
Source organism: Macrotis lagotis (assembly GCF_037893015.1). NCBI lineage: Eukaryota > Metazoa > Chordata > Mammalia > Peramelemorphia > Peramelidae > Macrotis > Macrotis lagotis. Next base: position 196,656,612 of record NC_133660.1, read on the forward strand.
CTGTACAAACTAATTAAGAAAGTGGGCTGTGATGGTTGATTAAGGTTCAAAAAAGATTTATTAAATCAGCTCTGATTCATAGTTTCTTTCTTGATACTTATACCTGTAGAGTCTGGTACATATTAGGAACTTAACAGATATATACATACATATATATGTATGTGTATATATATATATATATGTATATATATATACATATATATATATATATATATGGATGAAAGGTTTGAATGATTTGCCCATAATTACAGTTAAAGACCTCAATTTAAAAGAAGTGATGCCCTCCTCTTTATAGTGCTCATTGAAATCTTTTCTTTTTTCCATTTTTGCTCTTCTTTTCTTTATAATATTTTCCATACCCATGCATCAAGAAAATTATTAGCATATATTTTTATAAAATTTTGAATTCCAGATTTTTCTTCCTCCTTCCTCCCCTCTAATTTCTCCCTAAAATGATAAGCAATTTAATATAGGTTATGTATTTGCTACTGTGTAAAAAAGTATTTCCATTTCACAGTTGTGAAAAAAGAAACAGATCAAAAGAATAAAAGCTACAATAAAAAATAAAGTAAGCAAAAAAATTTGCTTCAGTCTGCATTCAGAGTCCTTCAGTTTTTTATCTGGATATGGACAATTTTTTATAGAATAAGTCCTTTGTACTTGTCTTGGCTCATTGTTTCACTGACAAGGGCTGCGTCATTCATGGTTTATCATCACACAATGTTACTGATATTGTGAAGAATATTTTTATGGCTCTCATTTTACCTTCCATCATATAAGTTCATTTAAGTCTTTCCAGGTTTTTCTGAAATCTGCCTTTTTTGCTTTTCTTATTGCACAATACTATTGCATTACATTCACATACAGTTTAGTCATTCCTTAATTGTTGAGCATCATCTCAGTTTCCAAAAATTTGCCACCAATAAAGAGTTGTTATTAATACTTTTGCACATATAGGTCCTTTTCTAATAAAGACTTGTTATTAATATTTTTATACATGTAGATCCTTTCCCCTTTTTTATTTTCTTTTTGGAATTTAGACCTAGGATATATTAATGGAATTGCTGGATCAAAGAATATTCAGTTTAGTTGTCCCTTGAACATATTTCAAAATGTCTTTCCAGAATGATTGGGTCAGTTCACAACTCCACCAACAATGCATTAGTATCCTGATTTGCTCACTTCTTTCCCAAGATTTATAAGTTGCTTTCTTTTATTGTATTAGCCAATTTGATAAGTGTTATAACAATCTGAGTTGTTTTTATTTTCAATTCTCTAATAATTTAGAACAATTCTTTATATGTCTATAGGTAGTTTTGATTTTTTCATCTGAAAACTTCCTTTTCATGTTCTTTGATCTAGGTGGCACAATGGATAGAGCACTGGCTTTGAAGAGTTCAAATCTGGTCTCAGACTACTAACACTAACTAGCTATGTGATCCTGGGCAAGTTACTTAAACCCTGATTGCCTTGAAAGCAGAGTCATCTCCAGTCATCCTGATCATATTTGGTCACTGGACCCAGATGACTCTGGAAGAGAAAGTGAGGCTAGTGACTTAGCACAATAGCCCCTCACTCCAATTTTGTATGCTTGTCATGGCATCACCTCCCTGATGTAATGGTCTTTTTTGAGAATGAAGGACAAACATTATTATTATCAACTAGGGAATGGTATTTAATTCTAAATTTGACTCAATTTTCTTTGTTTTTGAGAAATGAGGTTTTTATCAGAGATATTTGCTGTAAAAATTGTTTCCTAACTTCCTACTTTTCTTCTAATGTTGGTTGCATGGGTTTTGTTTGTACAAAAGCTTTTTAATTTAATAATCAAAATTATCTCATATTTTGTAATCTATCTATTCTTTTGACATGAATTTGTAACTCATTTAACTTCAAGAATTTGGATACTATATATCACTTGGTGTAGGTATGTTTAGTATTGATATTACTTCATTATCTATGGTGCTTTATAGCAGGAAAAATTTCCTTTCTTATCACTTTTAATTAGATCAATTTTTTGCTTTTGTTTTGTTTGAGATCATGATTGCTACCTTTGCTTTTTCTTTTTACTTCAGCTGAAGCATTCTACTCCAGACTTTTCCTATTACTCTTTGTATGTCCCTCTGCTTTAGGTATGTTTCTTGTAAAAAGCATATTTTAGGATTCTGGTTTTTGATCACTGTATTATGCACTTTTGTTTTATGGGAGAGTACATTCCATTCACATTTTCAGTTATGAGTACTATATATTTCCCTCCATTCTAATTTTTCTTCTTTTTATCCTCTTTTTCTTTTCACCCTTCTTCTTGACAGTGTTTTGAGTCTTTCTATTCCCTCCCCCCCCCACTCTGTGCTCTCTTTTGCTAGTCCCTCTGCCTTTACTTAATCTCCTACCCTCTTACTTCTCTGTTGGGTAAGATAGATTTCTATATTCAAAGAACTGTGTAAAATTATTTCCTCGTTGAGCCAATACTGATGAGAGTAAGGTTTAAATTATTCCCATCCCTTACTCTCTCATCTTTCCCTCCATTGTAATGTTTTTCATACTTTTTCATGTGAAATAAATTACTCCTTTCTACCTCTTTCTTCCTTCAGTATATTCCTCTCTCATCCCTTAATTATCATTACATATCATTCCCTTAAATTCATTATACCCTTTGTCTATGTATATTTCTTCTAGCTGTACTATTAGTGCTACAGTTTTTTAATAATGACAAGTGTCATCTTCCCATATATGAATATAAACTGTTCAGCTCCAATGAATCCCTTATGTTTTCTTTACTTTTTTACCATTTTAGGCTTCTCTTGGAGATCACATTTTCTGTTCAATTCTGGTCTTCTTATTATGAAAGTTTGAAATCCTTCAAATTCATTGAATGGCTATTTTTTTTGCTTATAGTCCTAGCTCTTTTGCCTTCTGGTGTATCATGTTCCCTGATTTTTGATCCTTCATCATTATTATTATTATAGCTGCTAAGTCCTGTGCAATAGTGATTGTGACTCCCCAATTTTTGTATTGTTTCTTTCTGGACACTAGTAGTATTTTTCCATGATCTGATAGTTTTGCAATTTGTTTATATTATTCCTTGGAGTTTTTATTTCATGATTTCTTTCCTGAAGTAATCAGTGAGTTCTTTTGATGTCTATTTTGCCACCTGTTTCCTAGATATAAAGACAATTTTACTCAAAAATTTTTTGAAAGATTCTGTCCAGGTCCTCCCTTTGAATATTGCTTTCAGATTGTCCAGAGATTATGGATTCTTTCTCTTGGACCTATTTTCCAGGTCACTTGTTTTTCCAATGGGGTATTTTACATTTTCTTCTTTTTTTCATTTATTATGGTAATAGGGAAGATCAAGAAATAAAGTCAAAAGAGGACAGCAATATCATGATGTCTATAGAGAAATATTTGTCCTTTAATATTAAGGAACTATTATCTATATTTGTCTGCTATTTTCCATGGCCCCTGACTCTCTCTCTCCATTGTTCAGTGTAATCCTTTTCTCAAATGTAAATTCACCAAGAAAATAGAAAGCAACCTCAGTCCATCCCCTTCCCCCTTCTCCACCTTCCTAACTCTGTCTTCCACTTCAGTCATATCCAGGTGTGTCACTCTTTGATCCCCTCCCCTGACTCTTCCTTGCATAGGAGGTGGCCTAGAGCACCCCCATACACTTTTTTTTAGGTTTTTGCAAGGCAAACAAGGTTAAGTGGCTTGCCCAGACCACACAGCTAGGTAATTATTAAGTGTCTGAGGTCAGATTTGAACTCAGGTACTCCTGACTCCAGGGCTGGTGTTCTATTCACTGTGCCACCTACTGCCCCCCAATACAAATTTTGTTGACCCCCCCCCCCCATGCTGAATCTATGTGAGTCTAAGCCCCATCACATCTGTTAACTGTTTCCTTTCCTCTTCTCTTTTCCCTTCAACACTTTAGGGTCAACTTTTATTATCCAGCCTTTCCTTTAAGTAGTTTGCTATCTTGCTGCCTCCAGGGAGCCTAACCTGTGAATTCTTTGCAGTCATCTGTGAACTTTATGTAATAACTTGTGAACTTTCTGTAATAACAAGTGAACTTTGCATTAAATTGTGAATTAAAGTCTAATCCTTTCATACCTTATCATCAAAAATACTTATGGGCAAAACCCTAAAGAAAAACAAGAAGTGATCTTCAAGCCCAGAAAGAAATCACAGAAGAGCTCAAAAAGGAATTTAAAAATCACTTCCAAAGTAAAAGAAAAATTGGGAAAAGAGAAAGAGTGAAGCAAGAGAATTATGCAAAATGAATCACTAGTTTGAAAAAAAGAAAACAATTGCCTAAAATGTAGAATTCAGAAATCTACTGTCTGATAAGCAGAAAGACTCCAGCTTCTGAAATAAGAACTTACTCTTCAACAAAAACTGCTGGAAACACTATAAAATAGTTTGACAATAACTAGGCATAGACCAGCATCTCATACCTTATACCAAGATAAGGTTGAAATGCAGGTTTTAGACACAAAAGGTAATACCATAGGCCAGTTAGGAGAACAGAGTAGTTTATCTTTCAGATCTATGGAAAAGGGAGGAGTTTATAACCAAAGAGATAGAGAATATTATGAAATGTAAATGAATAATTCAGATTACATTAAATTAAAAAGGTTTTGCACAAATATAACCAATGCAACCAAGATTAAGAGAAATACAATAAGGAAATGATTTTTAGTTAATGTTTCTGATAAAGAACTCATTTCTAAACAAGTCAAATTTATATTTATTATATTTATATTTATTCTAAGTCAAATTTATAAGAATACAAGTCATTCCCCAATTGATAAATGGTCAAAGGAACAGGCAGTTCTCAGATAGAGATATTTACTCTATTTATAGTCATATGAAAAAATGTTCAATGATTATTGATTAGAGAAATACACATTAAAACAATTCTGAGGTCCCATCCCACTTCTATCAGATTGGTCAAAATGACAAAAAAAAGGAAAATGATCAATGTTAGACAATTGTGTTAAAAACTGGAAAGTAATGCATTATTGGTGAAGTTGTGAACTAATTCAATCTTTTTTTGAGACCATTTGGAGCTACACCCTAAGGACAATAAAACTGAGACTTTGGGGTTGTCATGCACTCCTAGAGACCATAGAAATTCAGTACTTTACCTGGTAATTGAGTTGTGGTCCTGGTGCTAGTGTTCAGATTGTCCTGAAGTTGAAGGGGGTGTTTCTGTATTTCTTCAGGATAACACTGAAACCCCTGGTAGTCTGGCCACTGGAAGTTGCCTGTTCGCCCAAAACTGAGCTGAGGCAGGTGATGATTCTTGGAGTTGGAGTATATCTTTTCCCTTGGTTATATTGAGGCAAATGGGATCCTGATGTTGACAAATGCCTGTTTTACGTCACTGGGCCTCATGTTCTTCCACTGGATTGCTAAGACAGGGATAGCTACTAGCTTGCTGGGATGCTTCCTTTCCTAAACTAATCTATTTTACCCAAATGAGACCTTTTTGTTAATCTTTCAAATATTTTTTGGGGGTGGGGCTAAAAGATTGTTTCATCCCATCTTCTGCTGGTTCTTTTATTCCAGGATTTGTTTGGGGGCAGTACTTTATGATTGTTTGGAATTGATATAGGAGAGCGATGGTGATTTACAGTTTACTTCATCATCTTGTCTACCAGAAGTATCCTAAAGTTTCTTACCTCTTTTTTAAGAAAACTTTGCTTTGTTTGATGAAATCACACTCCAAATCTCCATTTTGGAGATTTCCATCTACCACTGTGTTGCACCCTCTTCCCCACCCAACTGGTATTTCTGAAAGAACTCCATCTTATTTTACAAGAAAAGTTTTGTTAAGATCATTCTAGCCTTTGCAATATGTCAAAGGACCATCCCACAATAAACTACAAGCAGTTACAAAGCAAAAAGATCTAAGAAGTCAAAGCTCAGAATCAGGGAATAAGATATTACACCTGATCATCTCCCTCACCAATCTATGTATTGGAAAGTCCATAGCAAAGGTACAGATTTGAGCTAGCCCCTTCCTTCCAAAGGCTTAATAAATGATAGAAAATGATAAATAGATTGTACTACCTCTTTGCTCATTAAGATGAGACTGTATATCAGCATACTCCTGTATAAGCAGCAAGATTTGCAACCTGAGAAACTGATCTGGTGTTCATTGGGAGTCAAAGACAAACACATGAAACCTTCCTTTGGATCACTTAGGTAGGAAATGTATATCCTTGTAAGTAAATTCAATTAAAGAGGTACAATTACATATGGGCATGAACATAGTGTCACCTCCATTCAAAGAGGAGCATAGTTGATCTTGAAGGTGGAAAAGACAGGTCACCCCACTCACTTTGGCAGATGTTTACCTGGTGTTTATTTTTCTCATATGCTATGACTAGCCTCTTGCTAGTACAAAATAGAAGGCAGGAAAGTATGCAATATGTATATCAGAAAGGTGGGTATCAAGGCAGCTAAAATAAGTGTTTGGTGCTTAATAAAGGTAAGTTTCAGTTACCTGGAGAACTTAATTATATACTGTGCCTTACTCCCCAGTGGTTCCAGTTCAATGGGGTGTTCCTTGATGTCTATTTTTCTTCTCTTATTAACAAGTTCTTGACAATAAAGGAAGAGACCTTCCTTTTCCTTTTGTCACTCTACCCAACACCTAGGTAAATAATCTATACACAAGAGGTACTCAAAAATACTGTAGGATAAGTGACTGATTGACTCCATAACCCTCTATTTTCCAGTGAGGAAAGAATGGGTCATCTTTGCAATTCCTTTGCTCTCGAATACCCTTTAAACTTGCACTTTTGCCAGATAAGGGGAAAAAGACAGCAATTCTCAAAGTCACTGGCATTTATTGAAAGCCAAAGAAATTAGTGAGCTCTGACATTTGCAGGTCTTAAAATATAAAGAAGTTGAAAGTAGCTCCAACAAAGTTCATGTCTAGAAGGTCATAGAATAATGATTGGTGCTAATTCTCTGATTATTTCAGTGTTTGTTATTTCAGCAGCTGGAATTCTGCTCCCCCTTGAACAACATGGACGATCTTTTCTTCTAAATTCGTCCAGTTTTAATGAACTCAAATTTTTTTTGGAATAGAGCTCTTTCTTTGGAATATATCTGAAGAAAAAGGAATCATTCACAAGTGAACAAAGTGAAGAATAGCCATCTCTTCATTCATTATTCATTTAAGGGGAGAAAATTACTAAGATATCCCATAAAGAAAGATTTTTTTAAAAAAATCAATTCTTGGGTAGATTCTTTTGTACTTGCATTTGAAAATGGGTGTCTCTGTTTTCCTGAAAGTGCACATTTTTTGAGTCAAATAAAGGAATCTTAGGCACTAGGGCATGCTGCCTGCTCAGATCATAAACTCAATAAAGGAAGATATAAAGAAACTGAGTGGGGTCCAACATATGGAGAGCTGTTCACCTAACATGAAGATACCCCACCCCAAACATTGGCAGGAGATAACTAGAGATCTAGGTCTAGCAAAATTTGAGGCCCTTCATAAGACATAATCCATTTATACTAGGGTAAGTCATTTGCACCACAGATCTAGCCAGAAGCATCTGGATGCCCATAATTTATTAGTGAAAAATCTCTAAAAGAAGTTTCTAGTAATTGCCATTGACCTCTTGCTTATCTACCTACAAGAATGTGGCCATTAACCTCTTGACTCCTGTCCTATTTAACCTCCTATATAGTATCCTGACGTTATTTCGTCTCTTTAGATTTCATTCAACAAATAGTTATTAAGCATTTTTCCTTTCTCTCCCTAAGATTTAGTATATAATAGGTAGATAATAAATGCTTATGGATCAATAGATAAGAGTAGGGGAGAGAATCAGTATACAACTTTAGCACAAATATAGTCCCAGATCTCCTAGTCTTCTTGGGTAAGGAGCATCTTCTCTATTTTTTCCCATTCTCACCAAACTTGACCCTCTCTGCCTAACTACTAGTCACCATAAACTCCTAACATCTCTTAAGCTATTTTCTTGAAACACCATCCCATGCCATCAAAACAACTTCACAGTCATGATATTAGAATAGCAGTTTAACTCACTAGAGCTATAGGGAACAGTTGAATTACCTATCAAGTAATTATAGTTCCATTTGAGTTGGAAAATCAAGGTTTAATTTGACTTCTTAAGGAAAAGCAAATAGAATTATACTTGCTTATGGATTTTAGGACAAGCAACTACCCCACCCAACTGCCTTTTGAGGCAGTTGTATTAGTAGAGAAGTTGAGTCCTAAGTGAGCTTTTGGACTTAAGAAGGTTGTAACTCTTCTCCCAGAAGCTAACTTCTTAATGTACATTCACAGGAAAGCAACTGGGTCAGTAAAAGATATGATGTTTGTATATGATTTTTTGGAGTATTTCCAAAGCATTGTCAGTCCCCCTAAAATAGCCACCCCCAATATAGGAAGACTGAAAGTCCTAGTAATAATTCTTTAAGTATCCTCAAAAAGTAGAAAAGTTGAATAATCCTTCATTTGAGACACACCTAATATTGTCCACAGATAATAAAGAACTCACTGAATTCCTTGGTTAGAATGTGACTTGAATCCATAAGTCTGCAGAAGGGGAGCCCAGCAGCAGCTAGGACCAAGTAAAGTACCCTCTATAAGGTGTTGATTGAAGGGCTCTCCTTTCTACTATCAGATTTACAATCTATTTTGTTACCTCTTTTATCTTTTATCTTTTATCCCAAATCATATTAATGTAGAAAGACTAAAAAGCAAAACATGTGAACATATATGATACATATATACATCTATAGATCTAAATAGAACTGAATAAAATTAAGATATAATAGGTTTATTTTGTTTTTTTTTTAATTTGTGTTTTTGTGGATTTAAAGATTTAAGGCAAATGTCTGATAAAAATTCACCTGGGTAAATGGCTTCTTTCCCACACATTCACCTACAGAGGAAATATTATTCCAGCATCTAATTCTGCAGCTAGGCAACTGAGGACAGAAATATGGACTTAAGCCTTTAAGGAGAAAATTTCTTTGGCAAGAGTTTTACATTGGAAAAGAGGAACTCCAAAACTTAGGACTTGGACAAATAGATTTGAAGTTGGGGGGAAGGAGATTTCCATTTAAAGTCATGAAAAGCAATTTCCATAATATAACATGGGACTCTGCAAGCCATGTCTCTCTATAACCATTAGTTTTAAATATAAGATTCATGATGATAAGGTGGAGATGTCATAAATGGTGTTCCTACATTAGGAAGAAGATAGGTCTAGATCAGTGATCCTTAATCTGGGCTCTGCAGACTCCTAAGATCTTCTGAGCCTAGATATAAAAATGGCATCTTTATTTTTATTCATCTAACTTCCTTCAGAGTTTTAAAAATGTTATTCTGAAAATGATTCCTTAGGTTTTACCATACTCTCAAAGGTGTCCATGACAAAAAAAAAAAAGAATTTTGGAACCCCTGATTGACATGATTTCTAAGATCCATTGATTCTACTTCTTGAGGCTTAAGTAGCCCATTTATAAGACTCAATTATTGGCCATAGAAACTAAATGGAGAGAAGAGGATCCCTTTAAAATGAGAACAGAAGAACTTTAGACTCTTGGAAGTAAAAGAGACCTTAAAAGATATCCCAAGTCTCTTATTTTCATTCATTTAAAAAATGTTTCAAATTGTTTTCTTTAATGCCTCCCTTATGCCCTATGTCTGAAAAAAATCAAACAATCTATCATGGCAATAAATTACTTTATCTGACTTTTGCAACTATTTGAGAAAGCTACTAGTGTTCCCTTCAATGAAATTTCTCCCTTTTAAAATCAATTAATTCTGAAGCACTGATGTCAGAATGTTATTCTGACAGTAAGCAAATCATAGAAGGTTATACATGTGCAATCATGAAAAACATATTTCCATATTAATCATGTTGAAAAGGAAAACAGGCAGAGACACACAAAAAATAAACAACATGGAAAATAGCATGCTTCAATCTGCATTCAGATTTCATTGATTCTTTCTCTGGATATAGATAAGACTTTTCATCATGAGTCCTCTGAAATATTCTTGAATCATTGTATTGCTGATAATAGTTAAACTATTCATATTTGATCATGATACAATATTTCTGTTGCTGTGTACAATATTATATTGGTTCTACTCACTTCACCCCTGCTTCAGTTCATGTAAGTCCTATCAATTTTTTTTTTCTGAAACCATCCTGTGCATCACTTCCTATAGCACACAATTATTCCATTACAATCATATACCATAACTTGTTTAGCCATTCCCAGTTGACAGACATCCCAAGAGATTTTTTTAAAAAAGGAAAAGGATCTATTCATATAAAAATATTTTTGCAGTTTTTTGTGGTGGCAAAGAATTGGAAATATATGGGATGCCCATATGGCTAAAAATAACTTTGATTACTTCATCTGAAAATTTCCTGTTCATAACCTTTGACTATTTATCAATTTGGGAAAACTTCTATTCTTACAAATTTGCCCCATTATCTATATATTTGATAAATGGGGCTTTTATAAGAGATATCAATCTTCTCATTTTCAAAGGAGGAAACATTTTAAAATTAAGGACAGTGTCATTTTATAGGTGATAGAGGTAAGCAAAGTTCCTCTACTATTGTATCTCATCACCTGCTTTGCAACTTAAATTCTTAAAGATTTGCCTCCAGAAAAAGGAGGTGGTTTCATTCTATCTCATATATATTTTAAAATATACTTATCATTGGATTCAAAAAGAAGGAAGACTACAGAGCAACTCAGAGAGTGGTTTCCCATTAACTATAACTTGTCAAAAATTCTGCAAAGGGAAAAAGTTCTTTGAAGGGACCCCTTGTGGCTTTCTCAAATAGTTGTAAAAGTTCAGATAAAGTAATTTATTTATTTATGCTATATGATTGTTTGGTTTTTTCAGATAGTATACTTTTTGTTGGCCTGCTAAGAATAAGTCCAATCATTCAAAGTTATACTTGTAATTTTGTTTATCCATTATAGATTGCATATTCTTGGGTGGCTAGCTGTTCTTCCCACGAAACTTTTCTGAAACAGTTTCAACATACTACCAGATAAGAGAAATTATGTATTGTGAGGTTATTGATCTGTAGACCTCATGATGCTTGCTTTAAAGAGTTTGCTTCCAGGGGCAGCTAGGTGGCACAGTGGATTGAGCACCAGCCCTGGAGTCAGAAGGACCTGAGTTCAAATCCAACCTCAGACACTTAATAATTACCTAGCTGTGTGACCTTGGGCAAGTAAGTCACTTAACCCCATTGCCTTGCCAAAAAAAAAAAAAAAGTGATTCCAATGTGACCTCCTCCCCATTTATCCCAAGACCAACAGAAGTTAAAAAAAAAGATTTTCCATACATCCAAAATTCATCCTTAGTTTACCATAAATCAACAGACAAACTGAGATTGTACCAATCATGAATGATTTGATGAAGGAATGACCAAAATTTTATTGTTACCAGAACTTCTAGTGTATGCTTTTCCTTTTAAGAATGTTGATGTGCATACCCTTTGAGTCAGCAATACCACTACTGGATCTATATCCTGAAAAGATTATGAAAAAGGGTAAAAACATCATCTGTACAAAAATATTCACAGCAGCTCTGTCTGTGGTGGCAAAGAATTGGAAATTGAGGGGATGTCCATCAGTTGAGGATTGGCTTAATAAACTGTGGTATATGTATGTGATGGAAGACTCTTGTTCTATTAGAAACCGGAAGGGATGGGAATTCAGGGAAACCTGGAAAGATTTGCATGAACTGATGCTGAGTGAGATGAGCAGAACCAGAAGAACATTGTACACCCTAACAGCAACATGGGAGTGATGATCAACATTAATGGATTTGCTCATATCAACAGGGCAACAATCAGGCACAATGTTGGGGTATCTGTGACAGATAATGCCATCTGTATCCTGAGAAAGAACTATAGAGTTTGAACAAAGACCAAGGACTGTTACCTTTAATTTTTAAAAAATAGTTATCTTATTATGAATTATCTCATATTTATGTTTCTTCCTTAAGGATATGATTTCTCTCTCATTACATTCAAGTTAGATCAATGCATACCATGGAAAGAATGTAAAGACTAACAGACTACCTTCTGTAGGGGGTGTAGGGAGGGAAGCAAAATTAGGGGGAAAATTGTAAAATTCAAAATAAATAAAATCTTCCAAAAAAAAGATTGTTGATGTATGAGTATAAGATGTTGTCATGCAAAGCATGTTCCTTCATCTATGGCTCCATCTCCATTGTACCATATGTTGCAGAATTTCAGATTAGGGGGCTGATCTTATTTCTTTAATAGGAGGATAGTAAACTTAAAACAATTTAAAAAATAAGATGATGCAGTTCTATATTTATTGTGCTTTACCTGACCCAGATGGAGTTTAATTTGTATTTTTATAGTGTTAAATCTGACATTGTGCCTATTAAATTTTTTTTCTCCCCATCCATAGTATTACTTATTTTCTCCTTGAGAGTTCACTACCTTTATGTTACAAGTTGTATATAATTATTCCTCTATGATAGAATAAAAAGTGAATTTAAAATAAAAAATAGTTATCTATAGTTGTTAGAGGCTAAGGGATTTTCTTAAGGTCACACACAGAGCATATAAGTCTTAGACAAGTCTTGAAAGGAGGTCTCTTTTATCTTTGAGACCAGAGAACTCTGTATTACTCTACAGAGTTATTCTCAAAAATAAGTGAGCTGATTTGTACCACATTGTTTCAATTTAGACCTCAAATCAGTATCTTTACACTTATACACCATAGTTTCTCAGGACTTAAAGTATAAGAAGAGAGAATCTAAAGAAGGATTCCAACACTCACACAACGCTTATACTCACTTAAAAAAAGAACAATAACAACACAATACGGTAATTTAATTTCTGTTGCACTCATAGGCAATAGATATTACCTGCTTAGTTAGGACCTAATTATACAGAAACCGCACATTTTTTAGACCTGTTAGTTTTCTTTTAACAATTTTCCTACTCATTGGGATCAAAGGATGAAGGAAAAGGGATGGGGGAAGGGTCACTTAGTAAATCAAGAAGCAAGCACACATGCTAAACTCTATTCTGAATGCTAGGGATGCAAAGAAAAGTAAAATAGTAATTGCCTTCAAGGAGCTTATATTTTAATGGAAAGGACAAAATATAAATAATTAGGTGAATACAGGTTCTCTACAGAGCAAATAAGAGGTAATATTAGAAGTGGGGGTAACTAGCAACTGGGAGTGGGATGGGGACAGAGTTAATGCTTCTATCAATCTGTTTTGCTAGTAGGGAAGGATGCTGTTGGGGAGGAGATCCAAAATATTTACTGAAATGAGATTTGGGCATTATTTATGGATTCCATTTGCCTACCTTATCCTTGCCCCCCATTAGCACCAATCACTGAGGGTTGGCTGCCTGTCTTACAAAAAGATCTGCTTCCCATGCATATATACAATATGCATAGCTAATGCATCACCCTATAACTGAAGGCAGTGGAGGGTAACATCCGTATGAAACTAATTTGGAAATTTCAGGAGAGGCAAGGCATTTGCTTACTGGTCTTAAATGAAGTAAATAAAACCTGGCAAACAAGCTTGAAGGAAAGACAAAAACAGACTCTGATGAGACCAGCAGGCTCACCCTTGAAAGAAACCATTTTGCCTGAATAGGTCTTGAGCCTGAACGGTAGATGAAAGAGCAGATAGAAGAAAAATCTCTTTCACCTCTTCCCAAGGAGACAGCAGGGCTCACTTGGTATGGGTGAATGAGAAAACTCTTTTGGCTTTTCAGTGAATGCAGAATAAATGTCACTTTCTTTGGAAATGACCTTTCTGCTATTCTCATCTTTGTATATAAAGTTGCCATGTGAGAAAATCCATGCCTATGAATTTCATTTCTGAAGGTACAACAGAATCATTCCATAGGCATTTTAAAGATGGATGGACAAAGAGGCATCAGAATCTAAGAAGAGAATTCCTTTCTCAGGAGAACTTGAAAGAATCAGCAATCTTAGATTCTCATCTTGAGTAATACCATGGGGAATTTCTAATTTGCACAGGATAATAATTTGGACCCAGGCTCTTAATTTACTTGGTTAGATGATCCTGATAAAGATGGGAGTGAGACTTATTATGGTTCATTTTAAATCTCTACAGAAAATAAGTAACAAAATACCTGCCCTAAGGAACCTATCTTTGAGGGGTTTGTTTTTGTTGTTGTTTTGCCCCTAAAATACAGTTAATGTGAATACCCTGACAAGACTTAGAAACCGGTGCATTCTTCAATAGGGATAATGAAAACAAAACTCTTTATAGAATTGTCAAAAGACACACATCAAGACTGACTTTCACTCATTACCAGGTAGGTACTAAAGCTAGTATAGGTTGAAAATATTCTAACTCATACCAGGGCTACTCATAAAATGGTAAATTGTTATTGCAAATCACTACGTACCTTAAAACAAATTGAACTTATAGTGTGGTGTCATTCATTATAAAATTTTATCTCCAAATTCCAACAAAAGAGGTAATTTCTCTCAAAAACACAACTAAAAGACTATTTCAATTTGAAGTTTCATTGAGGCCTAAATTAATAAGTAACCTACTATTTGCTCCATACTTGGACCATCTTAATACCTAACTGGTAATGTATCTTTAATATTCTAGTGGGAAAGACTCCTCTGTTGGTCTCCTTAAAATGACATCCTTTATTTGTGTCTATCTGAGTGAAATTTCAGACAAAGGACTTTTGAAAAGCTGTGTATTTAGATATGTAATAATACTCAAATGGAGCTATAATTTCAATAACATAAATATTTATTCCAGTGCAGATCACAAGCCATTCTTAGGAATTCTTAAGAAGAAATGGTTTGTGATCTGCACTAGAGGAAATATCTGTAAAATTTTGAACACCCTATGGGACTTTTGCCCACCTTCTCTGATAAGTTTCCTAGAGGAGATCCACTAATGTGATGAAGGTGTTCTTCCCCCCTTCTTTTGACATTTTGAGGATACCAGTAGAATATATGGTATTAGGTCTCCTGCCATCCATCAATAAATGTTCCATCCAACTTTGTTTCTAGCACACATTTCTTTGATTTTTATCCTTTCCTCTGATTCTTTGTAATTCTTTGACATATACTTCCACCTGATTAAACCCACATTGGGTCCATTTATTGCCATATAAATGTTATATACTTTTAATTCTTCAGAGATAGTGGTGTTCTATGATTCACAGCCATTTAGACTCCATTATCATCATATATGATTTGCAGTCATTAGGTGGGGGTCATTATGGTTTACTTTTAAACTTCACAGGAACTAGGACTTCACAGATATTCACTATCAATGATATAGGGTATTCCCAATCTGCCATTTCCATTGTCATTGTAAAGAAAAAAGAAAAAAAAAGACAAAAGAAGTCTAGGGTCATTTTTGTACTTTTTCTGTTGTTGACAGATGAACCTTTCTTTGCAAGGTTAAATAATTTGCCTGGGTCACAGTTAATAAGTGGGTAGGGGAATTTAGACAAAAATATCCTTGTTCTCTATCCCTTTGCCACATAGATTCTTATATTAAAAATGAATTTTTAAAATCTACTTGATGTCTCATAGGATTTGAAGTTGGAAGGCCTAGGTTCAATTCCTTATTCCCTTATTTTGTCTCTAGTTGACCATGGAAAAGTGACAGCTTCTATATGGTTCAGTTTTGTCCTCTGAAAAGTAGAAAGTAGAAAGGTTGGACGTGTGATCTGTTATGATTATCTAAAACTTCTAAAAAAGAACTCCCAGAATTTTGATAATATTCATTTATATGAAAATAATTCATATTAATGTCAAATCATTTAATCTATTCATTAAAGTCTCAAGAGGTTTTATATGTGGTGAGATCACTGGACTGGAGTCAGGAGATTTGGATTTTGATCTTGGTTTCTTCATTAATGAGTCATGCTATCTCAGCCAAGTCACTTAATATCTTTGCATTTTCCCCCTCTGTAAAAACAGGGATTTGGACCACATGATCACTTTGGTTTCTTCCAGGATATTCTTATGATTCAATGACATTGGCAAGGCATCCTAGCAATACTCCATAATGTGTGAACTCAAAAGATTAAAACAGCTCTTTTAAAAGGGATTCATACTGCAAGCAGGAATTGATCTAGCTCAGTAATATCAAATAGAACAGGAGTCACTAAAGCATACATTAAAATCTCTGTTGGCCACATATTTACTTAGAAAATTACATGTTTATATGTTATCATAATTATTTTTTATTTTTATTATACTACTAATACTATATCAACACATTAAAATCAGAAAGGAATTGTATTTTAAACTGGGCTACACCCAGGCATGTTCTGGGCCACATATGGTGACATTTGATACTTCTAACCTAGATATTCTGGATTCCAACTTCTTTTTGTCCTGAAATTAAAACTCTCAAGGTTTATACTTGACCAATAGTATTTGTCTATTTATGCATGGTTCCAGTCCTTGTAGCAGTCTCCTCCAATTAACTCCAGATATATTAATTATAATTGGGAAAGATTTTCTTTTTTTTTCTTTTTTCTATAGGTTTTTGCAAAGCAATGGAGTTAAGTGGCTTGCCCAAAGCCACACAGCTAGGTAATTATAAAGTGTCTGAGGTCAGATTTGAACTCAGGTACTCTTGACTCCAGGGCTGGTGCTCTATCCACTGTGCCACCTAGCTGCCCCAAGATTTTATTTTTTAAAACATTAAGATTGTATTACTAACATCTATTTTTAAGTTTTTGCTCATGTTTTTAATTCCTTTTCTCTTTTCAGTTGGTTATACTCTCTTGAAGTTTTGTCACATTTGTTTGTTCTATTCCTACATCTTCTCATTAGGAATGAGTTTTAACTTAGAATCACACAAATTGTATACATATGTATCCCTACATGAATACACTAACACATACTTAACTCTGTTTAGATCTTACATATAACTAAAACTGCCACTCTCTCAACCCTTTCCTCTTTCACTCCATCCTTCTTCTCAAGTCCTCCTAATAATGAAGAGAATTTGGGACTTGCAATGTGTCTTGGCCTTAATAGAAAAAAAAGTACAATATTTCTCCTCAGTGATTCCTAAGGATGAAGCAATAGCATGTAACTAAAAATAGTCAAATTTCTTAGAGGATATTTTCAGACTACAAGAATAAGAACTGATATAACCCAAAGTGTTAAGACTTTCAGAAGTACAGCTAAAAAGTTTAAGATAAATGAAATAATTCAGTCTTATTTGGCTATATGCCCAACTTCTGATGTGTGTATGCAACATTTTTATGCAAATAAAATTTCTTCTCTTGTTTTTATAATGCATTTGAGTCTCCTAATTTTGGATCCCCAGTTAGCTATTCCAGGTTCTAACTTGTGTGTAGGTCATAACACTTATTCTCCAAACCATAGCTGACAAATTTCTATGAATGCATTTCATTTTAATTTTTTTTACCAATAACATAGAAAGTACACTTAGATTATAATAAACAGTACTTTCATTTAAAAGAAAGATAAATGTAAAATAATAAGTTAACATTTCCCTCACAAATTTTGAGCTCGTTTTCCCATGTATATACACTTAATAAAAGGAGTGAAACTTTACACTGCTTTCTATTTCTTATTTATTCATAAATTGTTCTTCAAATTTTAATGTAATATCTTTCTTTATATTCAGATCATGCATCCATTTTGATCTTAATTTTTTAAAATTTATTTAAGACAATGTGGTTAAGAGTGACTTGACCAAGGTCACACAGACAATTATTAAGTGTTTGAGACTGGATTTGAACTCAGACCCTCCTGACTCCAGGGCTGGTACTCTATCCATAGTACCACCTAGCTGCCCTCAACCTTAATTTTTTTATGTTTTATTTCAAATTTCTTTTTTTTTCTTTTGAATCTTTTACATTTTTCCCCTTAATTTTACTTCCCTTCCCCAACTTCCCAAAGAAAGCAGTCTGCTCATCTTTACATTGTTTTCATGGTATATATTGATCTAAGTTGAATGTGATGAGAGAGAAATCATATCCCTAAGGAGGAAAAAGAAATTATTGTGCCTGATTGTTGCACTAATGGAATGAGCAAGTCCATCCAGGTTGGTCATTACCCCCATGTTGCTGCCAGGGTACACAATATGCCTCTGTTTCTGCTCATCTCACTCATCATCAGTCCTTGCAGATCTTTCTGGGCTTCCCTGAATTCCCATCCCACCTGGCTTCTAATAGAACAATAGTATTCCATCTCATACATATATCATATTTTTGTTAACCCAATTGAAGGACATTTACACTAATTTCCAATTCTTTGCCACCACAAACAGAGCTGCTATGGATATTTTTGTAAAAGTGATTTTTTTTATACATTACTAAAATATCCTTGTTTAAGATAGTTTAAGATAGCAAATAATATATTAATATTTAAGAGCAAAACTAATACCCCCTACCCCCAAAATATAGACCCTCATGAGAAATAAAGGAAAGGAAAGGAAAGGAAAAATATGTTTCATTCTGTTCTGATACCATCAGCTCTGTCTTGGGTAGATCACATTTTTTATGATATGTCCATCATAAAAGTTACTTCCATATTTTTGCACTGTTGCTGTTGCTGATTGTAATTCCCTCCATCCATTCCTACCCACTACTCTCTGTTCTTCTTCTAAAATGTACCGTAGGGTGACTGAGTAGTGCAGCAGACTGATCACTGGCCCTGGACACAAGAGGCCCGGAGCCTACATACCATGCCCGAGACCCAGCACCCACCGGGCTCTGGGATCCCAGACAGACCACCCAATCCCAACCCCTTGCAAGAAGTAAAAAAGAAAATGTGTTATATCTGACTGTTCTCTCCTATGATCTACCCTCTCCTCTATCACACACATCCCCCCCATACCCCCTTTCCCCCTTCACTCCTTTTTACTCTAGATGTCTATACCCTATAGAGTGTGTATGCTGTTTCCTCTCTGAGCCATTTCTGATGGGAGTGAAGGTTCCCTCATTTCCCCTCACCTTACCCCTCCCATATCACTGCAAAATCTCATAGCAAATAATAATAATAATAATAATAATAATAATAATAATAATTAATAATAAATATCTTTTATAAGAAATAGCCTATTACACCTCTCCTTTCTCTTACTCCCAATGCATTTCCCTTTTAATCATTAACTCCATTTTTACAATATATTATATCTTTGGATTTAGCTCTCTCTTGTGATGCCTCAATAAAAGCTTCTTCTACCTGCTCTATTAAATGAGAAGTTTCATATGAGTATTATCAGTATCATTTTTCTATTCAGGAATACATGCAGTTCATCATCATTAATTACCTCATATTTTGCCCTTCTGCTTTGCTCTCTATGCTTCACCTGAGTCCTGTATTTGAAGGTCAAACTTTCTGTTCAGCTCTGGTCATTTCAACAAGAACATTTGAAATTCCCATGGTTCATTGAAAGTCCATCTTTTCCCCTGGAAGAGGATGTTCAGTTTTCCAGGGTAGTTGATTCTTGGTTGCATTACAAGATCTTTTGCCTTTCCAAATATTATATTACAAGTCCTATGAGCTCTTAATGTAGTTGCTGCTAAGTCCTGTATGAGCCTGACTGCAGCTCAATGATATTTGAATTGTTTCCTTCTGCCTGCTTATAGTATTTTCCCTTTGACTTGGGAGTTCTGGAACTTGGCTATAATATTTCTGGGGGTTGTTTTTTGGGATCTCTTTCTGGGGGAGATCAGTGGATTCTCTCAATTTCTATTTTGCCCTCTGCTTCTAGGATATCAGAACAAATTTCTTTAAAACTGAGGTCAAATCTCTTTTCCTGATCATGACTTTCAGGTATCCCAATAATTTTTAAATTATCTTTCCTGATTCTGTTTTCCAGATCACTTGTTTTTTTCAATGAGATATTTCACATTTTCTTCTAATTTTTCATTCTTTTGGTGTTGAAGTATTATGTCTTGAATTCTCATGAAGTCATCAGCTTCCTTTAGCTCCATTCTACATCTGAAGGATTTCTTTTTCTCAGAGAGCTTTCTTATCTCCTTTTCTCTCTGGCCAATTCGACTTTTTAAAGCATTCTTCTCCTCAATAACTTTTTGAACTGTTTTATCCATTTGACCTAAACTGGTTTTTAACATGTTATTTTCTTCAGCATATTTTTTGAATTTCCTTGACTAAGCTGCTGAATTCTTTTTCATGTTTTTCCTCATCTCTCTTATTTCTTTTCCCAATTTTTCTTCCATCTTTCTTACTTGATTTTCAAAATCTTTTTCGAGTTCTGTCACTGCCTGAGCCCAACTTCTGTTTTTCATGGAGTCTTTAGATGCAGGAGCTTGTACTTCCTCATCTTCAGATTGAGGAGGATTCTTGAGATCACAGACAATGTATTTCTCAATGATGTTCCTCTTTTTTCTCTGTTTACTCATTTCTGCAGCCTGTGTCTGGTTTTGGGGTACTTCCTGAGCTTTTGAGTATTATTGGGACATCCACTTCGGGTTTTTTTTTTTGGCACCCCCACTGGGACCTTTATTCCTCCAAGGGCATATGCTCTCTTGTATGTGCTTTGATATGTAGATGACCATAGTCACTCTCCTCTTCCCTGGAGCTATAAGGAGAGTCCCTGCTGGGCTATCTTAGTATGGAAAGCTAAACTGCAACCTGGATCTGTGTGTACACAAACAGCAGAGTCCTGCCCCAGGGAGAGCAGAGAGATTTCTGCTCTGAAAGGGTCTCCCCTGACCCCCCCCCTTACCATCTGTGGGCTGTGCTCTGGAGGTGCAAGCTGGTTTCCTCCCATTCTCAATGCAAGTTCTGTGGCTGGTGCTCCTCACTTCACACTCATTCTGGTGTAGCAGAGTTCTCTTATGACCCTTTCAAGCTGTTGCAATGATCCCTCTAACATTAATTAAAAAAAAAAAATTTACCCCACTCCCAATTATATGTTAAAACAATATTTAACATATTTTTAAAGTTTTGAATTCAGAATTCTATCATTCTCTCCTTTTCCCCCTCTCTGTGATAAGCAATCAGATAATTTATATAGTAATATAAAAAATTTGTTAGTCATTTTGTCCAAGAAGACTCAAATAAAAATGAAAGAAACTAAAAAATAACATGCTTCAGTCTGTATTCAAACAATATGTTTTTCCTTCGGAGTCATATAGTATGCTTCATTATTAGTTCTTTGGAATTGTCTTCAATTGGATTTCATTACTAAGAATGGCTAAGTCATTGACAATTCTTCAAACAATGTTGCTATTACTGTGTACTATGGTTTCCTCCTTATATATTTACTTCACTATGCATCAGTTCCTGTAAGGCTTTCCAGATTTTTTCCTGAAGTCATTCTACTAGCTATTTCTTATAATACAATAACATTCCATTATATAATCATATGTGCACCTTGTGTAGTCATTCCTCTATTGATGGGCATCCCTTCAAATTCTAATTCATTGCTCCCACAAAAGAGCTTCTTTAAATGTTTTAGAACAAATAAGTTCTTTTCCTTTTTTTGATGTCTTTGTTTTGGAATATAGTTCTAGCTGTGCTATGGCTGGATCAAAGAGATATGCATATTTTATAACACTTTAGGGATAGCTTCAAATTGCTCTCCAGAATGGTTAGATCAGTTCACAACTCCACCAACAATATCCCAGTTTTCACAAATCTCCAATACCCAGCATCTTCCTTTTTTGCATTTTTCCCTTATCTTGATGGTGTAAACTATTGCTCTATGCCCAATTTCTGACAGATGCAATAATATTTTAAACCAAATAATGAGTTATTATTCTAAATACAAAGTTACTATATTTATTTACTACTGTTAATTTCATATCTATTCTGTTCCTCTGATCTTTCTATTTCTTAGTTTCATATAGTTTTCATAATTACTGCTTTAGAATATAGTTTAAGGTCTGATATACTTAACCACCTTCTGTTACATTTTTTTCATTAGTTCCTTTGATATTCTCGATTTTTTTTCCAAATGATTTTGATATTTTTTCTAATTTAGTAAAATAATAATTTGGCAGTTTAATTGGAATGGCATTGAATATATAAATTAGTTTGGGTAAATTGTCATATTTATTAAATTGACTTTGCTTATCCATGAACAATTAATATTTCTCAAATTATTTAAATATGATTTTATTATTATATATAAAAATAATTTTGTTCTTATAATTCCTCACAGGAAAAGTGTAAGCATTCAACCTAGGGAGAAAAAAGCACCTGCATATGAAGTATGAAATGTTCAGAGAAAATATAGAAAGAGGCATGTGTATAAAGAACCAATTCACAACTGCAAAGCTGTTGATGTTTTACACTATTGTTATTGAGTTGATCTCTGTTGAATCTGTTCCCATTACTCCTGATGCTACTCTCTGTTAAGCACTTCTCTCTGTTCCATATGTTTATCAATTTGGCCACAGTTAAGACCAACTAATACCTTGCAAAAAAAAAAATCCCCTATGGCTGCTGTTGTTATAACTCTTATTTACCAACTTTTTAGCTACCTCCATCACCCTTTAGAAGGGTCTATTTATACATGTCTCCATTGCAGAGGAGAAGCTACCAGTTTCATTTGAAGTGTTATCTTCAGCAATACTCACAACTCATTCTTACAGTTATTGAACTTACTTCGTTAATTCTGTCCCTGAGAGAGTATGCTTGTCTTTTACAATCTTTCAATATCTATCAAGTTTCCTATAGTCTCCTTATCTAGGGACTATTAGGTATCACTGTAGTTGGCCAGACTGCATTATGAAGCCCAGAAACCTATTAAGAAATCAGTTCTTTTCATTGAGTTCTTACAATTCTGTTATTCTACTTGGCTCTTCTTAACATTTTTTTGACCATGTTAGTTCTTTTTGACTCTGACTTGAGCTGAACTGCTCTCTCCTAACCAACCCCTAATTTATAGTCACATACCCTTTTGGCAATTTATTAATATCTTCTGGCTCAAGTAAATTCCCTACCCCTAACTCCTTTTAGGCAAATTCCTCAAATAGAAAATAAATTAAGATGCATCATAGTCAATTAAGGGGAACAGTGGATATAGTCCAAGAACCTGTCTGTACAGTACAAATCCATCCTCAGTGACTTATTAGCTGTGTGACTCTGGACAAGTCACTTAATCTCTTTTTTGCCTCAGTTCCTTTAACAGCAAAACTGGGATAATAACAGCAAGGTTGTTGTGAGTATTAAAGGAGATAGTATTTGTAAAAAGTGGTAAGCACTGTGGTAAGTACTATATAAAGACTTCTTTTTCTTGCTCCTTTCCCCTAATAAGAAGATTCTTTTACCCTCATCTCAGCAACTCTTCTGGTCTACATAAAATAGCAACTATTTTGCTAGCTACATAATTCTAAAAGGTTGTTCTATGAAAATAATGACTACTGTACTGCTCATGAAATTCTAAGAAATATTGAGGCTTACTCATGCCCTTTGCTCATTCATAAAAGTTACATGATTTATCAAACATTTCAAAGCTGTGTCAGAGAAGGGAATGAACTAAGTCTTCTGAATTTCAAGGGCATCACTCTATCAGGGCACACAATTTATTCTGTTTTCTTTTTTGTAAGTGACTTGCCCAAGGTCACACAACTAGGTATCTGGGTCACATCTGAACTCAGATCCCCCCTGACTCCAGGGCCAGTGCTCTATCCACTGCTCCACCTACCTGCCCCAGGGCATATAGTTTCTTAGATTAAATATGACTATTCAAATCTGTGCTACTAAACAACATGTATCCCTGATGAAATCTAAAAGCTTTACCATGATTTGAAGCTTCTAGAGTTCATTTGCAAATATATTACCTCCTTAGGTTCCTATTTTTTCAAGATATATAATCAAAACCTAAGAATTTAAAGACTGAAAACCTATATTTGGAAACCATTGAGTTTTTAAGAGGAATAAAATTATCACTTGAATTTTGGGGTTCTCTTTACAAGAATAAGTTAGCTTTTATAGGGATTTATTCCTAACTCATGCATAGAAAAGGTGTTTCTGTTATAATCACATTTGCAGATTTTATTGAAATCTTTTGGATTGTTTCATACAATTTCTCCTTGATGAATTGTTGCTGTTCAGTGGTTCTGGGGGTTTGCAGTTGCCTTTATAACTCTGTAACATCATAACACCAAGGCAAATTTCATGCCAACGTTAGAAAAAAAATTCAAGACTGTTCACAATCAAATTTATACATTGGTCATTTGATTTCCTCCAAATAGAGTATAAAGCTTAATCAACAGAGCTGCTTCCTCCTCTCCTTGCATAATTCCCCAAACTAGGATACCAAGGAAACAGTCAGATAGAACCGAAATGAGAACAGAAGGGACTCCTTAAAGATCCAGTGAAGCAGTTTGGAGCAATCAGTAGCAGGGGAGGGAGAAATAGCAGCAATGGATGGGCTCTGTAAGTCCAAATCAGTTAAAATTGGGCTGGCATCATTGGCACAAAACCCTAAGGAGACTAAAAATGAGCAGAAAAATATTTTTTTTCATTTCAATGTTAGTATGAAATTTGCCTCTGCATTATGATGTCACTGAATAACAAAAGTCCTCAGAGCACAGAAAATAGATGAGGACTTTCTTTCCATTCCTTTCTCACCAAGTTCCCACCAATGTCTTTGACAAACCTGGTAATGCCAGGGCATTCTGGAATGGCAGTGAAGTATGTGTAGGTGTCAAGCTATCACTGTTAACCCAAAACAAATCTCTTACCCTGACACTGATGCTCAACCAGTCTCCCCAGAGAGTGTGAATCCATTCAGCAACACCTGCTAACAACTGAAAAGGAGAATGAATGGCCTCTTGAAAGGACTAAAAAAAAAAAATCTCATTTTTTCTGTGATCTAATGTGTTAGCTAGAGAGAAGCTTTGCAATGGGACCAAAAGCATTGCTATTCTGGAGCTTCACTTTCCACCTTTCACCTAAAAACACTGAGGAATTTACTGGGAAAGAGAAGAGATTGGGAGTTAAGAGGATCCTTGAAAAGTGGTCGGGAGTTCTTTGAATATCAGGTTGGAAAGGAGAATGACTCTTACCTGGGAAGTGGCAAGTAAAGAGAGAATCTCAGCTACACATGTTATAAAAAGAAGAGCATGAATTGGTTCAATGAGACCTAACCTCAAGTAGACCCAAGATATTATTTGGTAAAATGGACAACTCCTTTAAAATTGTTCACTTCTACGAACTACAACATGAAGTCACAATTCTCAGCAGTTTTTTCTCCTGCTGATTTCTTAACTTTGTCATGGTTTCTGAGAAATGTACCATTATAAGCTCCTCACACCCACCCTTCCTCATCATATTTTGCCAGATGGCCACCAATCAAAATTAAATTATTGAAGTTAGAAGAGTCAGGTCCAGGCCACCTGAGGAATGCAGAAGCAGTTCTCTCCTTTGTGTTCTCTGCTCTCTTCTTTGTTAGAAAACTGTTCTAGAGGACATGAGGAAGTAGACACTGAAATAGAAATGAAGGAGCCATGGAGAAAAGAATAAGTGTGTCCATCTCAAAATGTTTGTGGCAGAGATGAAGAGGAAATCTGGGTATAGTCTGACATACATATGGTATTTGAGGAGTATAGATTTCAAAAGATTCAGTGGAAGGATAGAAAAAAAGAGCTTTGTCTTAAAATTAGTTTTGGTAGAAATCACATCAAGGTGGTTTTGAAACTCACCAGAATGAAAGTCTAATGGAACAAACATGAATGATTGGGATGAAGAAAGAAAGGAAACAATAGGCTAAATAGACCATCACAAGTATAGAAAACCTATTGGCCAAATGATCTTTTAAAAATAAAAAATGAATAAAAGTAATAATCATCAGAGATATCGGAAAATAGAAAGTTCTGCTTTAGGCAGTAGTAGGTTTCCCCTTTATTTGTTGTCTCCAAGAAGAGTATGTATGATGACTTGTTAAGAGTATCTGTTCAGGGATTCTTATTCAGGTATGAATTGAGCAAGACAAACACTGAGATGACTGTAAGATTCTATTATTCTGCTAATGGTATCAATCCTGCAATAAATGAGTTACTATGACTAGACCCTGAGGTTAAATGTTAACAGGAAGGATTTCGCCAACAACTTATTAGGCCATAGTACTCTGCAGTATTATATTGAGAAATCACCTGGCTCCAATGGTTTCCCTTCTATTTAATGATTCTGATGAATAAAAATAAAATCACTTAATAAATTCCTTCAGGGTAGCTGTGCTTCTCAGGTGATTAAAACCACTTGGCCTTAAGCTTCTGCCTTATAGGACCACCCAAGATGTGCAATAATAGCCTAGAAGTACACTCCCATCATGTTTTTATTACTCAATTAAGGCAATATATGTAATAGAGAATTACTAATGTGGGACTACTTAACACAAGTTGGGAGGAATTGCTATACAGTCAATGTTATTCTATATTTTATGACACTGAGAATCACACTAAAATATATTGAGTTTTTAAAAAACAAAATAGGGTCCTATGTTCCCAGATCACATTGAAAAAGACTTCATAGTCCATATGACTTCTCAAGTGTGAAGTCACTTTCATGAGGAAGGAGAGAGGGAGGGAGGGAAGGAGGGAGAAATGGAGGAAGGAAGGAAACCTTAAGTTTTCATTAAATAACTACACTGAGTTAATGATTCACAAATTTTAACTATTTTGATCCTCATAACACTCCTAGGAGGTAAGTGCAATTATTACCACCATTGAGGTTAAAATACTGACCCAATTAGTAAGGACCTAAATCTGAATTTGAACTCAGGTCTTACTGACTCCAGATCCAAGGGTCTATCCAGTGTACCCCTTGTCCACTGTGTCTAGGTAACATGTATAAGGCAGTGTTTAGTTGAAAAAAACATTAGTCCAGCTCCAATGTCAGTTATGTGACCCCCAGCAAAGTCATCAAACCTCTCAAAGCCTCAGTTTCTTTGTATATAAAAAAAGAAAAATGATATTTGGAGTACATATCTCTCTTGTCTATTTAGTGAGGCATCACAGTACTGGCATCATCTTCAATCTGTGTCACTCTCCATATCATCATAATCACCATCACCATAGCTGTAACAATTGATCTTTACTTAGCATATGATCTGATTGATATTTTCATATATGCCTTGCAACTAGCCTGTGCTATAGATTAATTACCATTGTCACCTGTATTTTATAAATGAGGAAATGAAGGCAAAGCAAGGCAAAATTATTCACCCAAGGTCATAGAGCTAGAAAGTGTCAGAGGTAGGATTTGAACCCAGGTCTTCCCAATACAAATAAGTGTTAGAAGACATTGGACTTGTATCCAACAAATTGCACACTGAAATCCCACTTCCATTATTCCCTGGATCTATATCCATAAACAAATCATTCGAACATAGTTGGTCTTGCTTTCCTTATTCATAAAATGAGCATAATGGTGACAGAACTTATCTCACAGAAATTGTTACAAAGTTTAGATGCAATAATGTATGTAAAGTAGTTTGGGAACTTTAAATTGCAATATAAATAACTATTATACACCTTAAAGTGTAAAATAAAAATGAAATATTACATAGATTTGTCTATGTGCAGTGTGTCTCTTAAAGAACTTTTTTTTTTCATTTGGTCACATCTCTTGAAGCATCTCTCCTGATCAGAGGGCTCCAAGGCACATGCCTGGGGGGGGGGGGGACTGCTTTTTCCTATTTTCACTGAGGCACGACACACATACTTCACATGCTTATTATCGCTGAATAAAAAGGTATTCCAAAGCTGCATCTTTTTTCCCCTCTTTGGCATCCAAAGTCTCACAACTATTCCATCATCTTGGACCTTACATCTCTGGTTTTTTGACCCTGTTACTTAGACAGACAGATAGTTAGAAGGATGAAGCTGAAAAATCCTAAGTTTCTCAGTTTTGCTTTAGTTTGCTTCAGTTTTGCTTACTAACTGTACAATCCTGGGCAAGTCATTTAGCTTTCCTCAGACTTCATTTTCTCATATGAAAAATGGTAATAGCAGTAACAACTACCTCATTGGATTGTCATTATATTATCCAAAGGGATAATGTTTGTAAAGTGATTTGCAAACCTTCAAGTATTATATAAAAGCTATTATCTTCACCCACAGTCTGTAATTAAATTAGAATATTCCTAATTGTGTCTCAAGATTCTGAGGAAGGAGAAACAGGCCTGTGGGACCTGGAATGGCCTGGTCCTAGGGTTAGATTCAGATTGGTCCCTGGTGTCATAAAAAAAAGCAGGTTCTTGTACCTCCATCTGTGTTTAGCTAAACTGGAACTCTTGAAGAAACCCTAAAAGATGAAGAACTGCTAATGAAAGTTTATCATTTTGTTGAGTAATTAAAAATGGAGTTACTGCTTAGAAAAATGCTCAACTTGTGGCTTTTATTAATTGCTTTTATATATGTGAACATGAATGCCTCATTGATCAAGCATCTTTAGGGACTGAATTGTTTCACATAAGTGAATTCTCCAGATTACTGAAGCTTACTCCTTTAAGCACCATAACCTGGTTAATTTTAGCTACTTTTTGATTGAATTTTTTCTATAATAGATTATACACTTGTCTTCTTAAATGGAAGACATTGGATATAATTGAGCTTTTCTTTGATGACTCCTGGTCAAGGTCACAGATGTTCTTTTTTGTACTCTTCTCTAATTCAGTGAGGCCAACAGAGGCTAATGGAGTCCACAGGGTTGTTTGCCCCTACACTGAATGGCCTCAGGCTGTTCAACTTTTTTTTTTAATGTAATGTCTGGTTTTCACAGTGTTTTGTCTCCTTTCTTAATGTCCTGCTGTCCCTTCTTGCTGTTTTCAGTGTGTTTATCTACAATGACATTTTACTTCTCAGCTTTAGATCTGCTGGGATGTATTAGGACTATGTCTAAAATTGAAGGAAACTGATTCTGAATAAGAATCTGGGCATGTATCCTCTTCTTTGAATTAAATACATGGATTTTCTAGACTGTATTTTAGTTTTTTAGGGACCCTTTTAAACCTTATTCTAAGGTTCTTGGCCATGTTCCTGATAGTTGAATTTGCTGCTTTAATGACCACCTGCTAGGTGAGGTGTCATTGTCCCATATTTTGCTTATCATTTTAAACAGGTGAGTTTGGTTGGGTGGTGTGCATGCTCTGTGGTCCCTAGGAACCCCTTAGAATTATTATAAATGCAAAGACTAAAATTTATGCAATTCCAAGCTTAAAAATATATTTCAAATGTTGTTTGGTTGAAACCAGGAATATATTTTGCCATAGGGGGAAAATTTATAAAAATTGTGGTTAGGCTCCCAGTCCAGTACTCAAAAGCTCATTTAACCCACAATGGAGCTGAACAATACTGCAATAGATTACAAAGCCTAACCACCTTTTATCATAATGCTTATATGGGGAAATGCATTCAAAGTTCAAACTTTCCTAGGAGCCACACGCAATTTCCCTTTGTTAGCAAAAGCTGTTTTCTCTGAAAATTCTTGCTCTGAAAATTCTTTTGGTTCTTAATAAAAAAATACTTAGGAAGATCAGGGATTCTGAAAAGTTTATATGAATTTAAGGGTAAAGAAATGGAAAGACTTATCAGAACCCCCTCAATTCTATTGGTAAAAAACGGTTTTTTAAATCACTATGATATAACTGAAAAAAATGAATTTGGACTTCTAAGTGAGTTTGAGTCCCAGTTTTGGCCCTGATTAACTTCAGGATCTTTAGAAACTTTCTTTGGGCCTCAGATTGCTATCTGCAGAAAGGGGAAGTCTGCTATATGATTTCTAAGGTCCCTTATATCTTTAATATTCTGCCATATTTTGAAATTCTGGTCATTCCTGGTCTATGGGCTTCTGTTTCTTATTGAAAGACAAAGAAAACTTTTTCAAATGAATTTGCCAAGACCTCTTGTCTATTGCATTCAAACCTTGCCACATTTTTTTTTATGAGCCCCTAACTACCCAGTCCAGAAATCTTGGCCCAGAGGATTTAACCCTTTAACTCATGGAACTGACCCAATTGGAGTTTGCCTCAATCACTCAGCACATCTAATCATAGCTCTAGTCATGTCTCACTTCATTCCTAAGTCATCATCTCACTAATTTTTCCAGTTTGGGATCCATAATCAAACTGACTTGGTCAATTTTCCTGGAAATAGCATGGAGTCTATTCCCATAGGGTTTCACTCTCCATTATGTAACTTTCCAAAGCAAATTACCTCCTCTTTGCTCCTCTATATGTCCTATATGCTATTATTAGAATATAAGCTGTTGAGGAAAGGCTTTTCTTTATTTGCATTTCCAGTCCTTGGAACATAATAAAGAGCTTAATAAATGTTTTTTCATTCATTTGTTCTTCATTCCCTATGATTTGACTTAGAAATATTCAATATTGAGGCAGCTAGGTGGCTAAGTGGATAGAGCACCGGCCCTGGAGTCAGGAGTACCTGAGTTCAAATCCAACCTCAGACACTTACTAATTACCTAGCTGTGTGGCCTTAAGCAAGCCACTTAACCCCATTTGCCTTGCAAAAAAAAAACAACCCTAAAAAATATTCAATATCCTGAATTTGCTTTTGTCCTCTGACCTAGGTTCTGTCTGCCATTCATTCTGATATATTTCTTTTTAGAATGCATGTGATCCTATTTCTGTTCTAGGACATATTCAGTCATTGCCTGAGTATTTTCTGACCCAGGAACCCTTTGTGTTGTGTAGAGTAGAAAGAATTAGAGGCACAACATTCTAAGATATTTTGAAAAAAAATAAAAATTTTGCTATTATAAGAAGTGGTTCAAGATCACAGCTCTAGACTCATAAGAGCTAGATGATTCCATTGGGGAAGATTCACACATTTCTTTGACTAAGATCACCTGACTTAGTTTTTCTCCTGTGAACATCAGAATTTTGTTTGTGTCTCAGAGGACTCCCAATTTCCATGCAAACACAGAATAACAAGACATCAAATGTAGATTGGGTTTGGTGAACTTGACAGCAGAGATAAAGGACTTGTAGCTTTACCCATTATCAGGGCAAAATTGTTCTC
Organism: Macrotis lagotis; assembly: GCF_037893015.1. Taxonomy (NCBI): domain Eukaryota; kingdom Metazoa; phylum Chordata; class Mammalia; order Peramelemorphia; family Peramelidae; genus Macrotis; species Macrotis lagotis. Next base: position 196,687,664 of record NC_133660.1, read on the forward strand.
CCCCATAATAGATTTTTGTCTTCTCCCACCCCCCCCTCCTGAAGTTAATTACTTCTTTAAATATTATTTCTAGTCCCATTAGAGTAAAGAACTCTGGGTTGCTAGGGAATTAGATGGGCAAATGCTCTTATTTGGTAAACACCCTTCTCCACCAGGAACTCAAAATTTTTTAAATCCTAATAGCAATACCATGTTGGATGATCCCTACTGAGGGACAAGGTACTGGTGGTTCCTTCATATCATCACTCTTCACTGTATATGTGAATGACTTCTTTTCTTCCACATAGTCTCTTAATGATGAATACTTTTTTCTTTCATAGCTTTAACTTTTCATTGGTTCAGTTGGTTTGTTTCTCCTTTTATCACCAGTTTCTTATCTCTCCATTGGTTTTTTTCTTTAATCTACCACAAGTTTCTTGTCTCCTGGGGAGTTCTGTGGTTCCCTGGAGTGAGATTTCCCTTTGAGGAATAATCTCTATGATTTTGTGCAACCCTTCATTGAATTTTTCTATCCAACAATAGCATCTCTTTTAAAGACCAAACCCAAGGGACTAGGTCAGATTAGTGAGCTAGTCATAAGCTTGAGTAATATCTGAACAAAGTTCTCATCAGTGAACCAATGAAGACCCTAAAGCAGAGATAACATAGCTTTTTTCTGAATAACTCGTAACATTTTAAAGTGATAGTAGGGAAGGAAGGGCTTGCCTGGGAAATTCCTGGGCCTGTCTATTACCTTATTAATCTCTTCCACTTCAAATCTTGATCTCTCCAGAAGCTAGTTACTTCTCTCCTCCAACTTACCCTTTTATTGTCTTTTATAAATTCATATGTATATATGTTGTTTCCCTCAATAGATTATAATCTCCTTAGGGGAAAAAATGGTTCAATTTTTTTTCTTAATAATCCTAGCACCTAGAACTTTTCAGGTAATATATATAACAAGTATTTAAATTTTTATTGACTAAAAGGACAGAGAACTAAATATATGTATTCAAGATCAAAATAAATAAAAATTTATTAATTGCTTACTGCATACAAACAATTGTGCTAAGGTAATAGGGGACATATAAATTTCAGATAAAAGGATCATTATTCTGCCTGAAGAGTTTGAGAAAGGTTCTGGGACCTATGTGGTGCTGATTTGACAAACTTAGATCCAGAATATCTCTGAATTCATCTTGGTTTTTCCTACAAGCTAGATGGAGATATTCCCTGAGGCTCAGAATCTTCCAAGCATCTATTATCTAATGAGTTTTCTAAGTAAGGACTCCTACAGTGAGGTATTCTCCTAGAAACCTGATAGAAATCACTTATGGGACACCTTCCTTGGGAACATAAAGATTCTAAGGAGAAGCATATCTATTGATCTATACATAGGACTACAAATAGGCATTTCCTTTTCCTTCCCCTAGCACCTAACTGTCCTTTAGCCTACTAATGCTCTGACAAGGATGTTAAGAGTCCGGATGCATCCAAAACATCAAACAATGTTTGACCATCTTTCCCTAAGGACATAGAAATAAAGAGCAAAGTATTTTGTAAGCCAAAAGTGTTTTAGCACTGTTCCCAGAGAAGAGATGAGCTTCAATGAAACAAAGCTATTGCTGTCCTAAGCCTGCAAATAGATGAGAAAAAGCAATATTTTAATGCATATGAATACATACATCATAATTCCAATAGATTTAACAGATTTACAAGAATTATTCTTGAAAGGAAGGTGGACATTCTGTTATTTTGTCCAGTATTAAATGATATGACATCCAGGGCCTGGCACTGTATACACAGTAATGGCTTAATGATTGTTGATTTAAATTGAAATATCACAGAATACTGAACTAGATGGAATATTAGAGCTTATCTAGTCCAGTTTCATCATTGGATAGCTGAAGAAACTGAAGACTTTGAAAGAAACATCTTACCCAAGGTCATACTTCTCAATAAAATAAAATAAAATGATTTCAATCCAAGCCTTCTGATTTCCAGAATGTTTTAGGTTAGTTAAATTATTCCAAAATGGGACCACAGCTGAATGATGACCACTGACAGATAAATTATCCTTACCACTCTGACTTTTTTTTTCAGAAACCACCTTGCCTAATTATCTCTATTGCTTAACAGTTCCTTACACATAGTAGGCACTTATATGCATGTGAAATCAAATCAGATTACTTCCCAGGGAAAGCAAGAGAGAAGGCAAAAGTAACTCAAAGTAAAGCAACATGCAATATAATATTTGCTTGGCTGGTAAAGTGCTGCTTTGAATATTGTAATGCTACTTTTTTCTTAAGGACTTGGAGTTGTTTTGATAACACATGTCACAGAATGAAGCATTACAAGAATGTGTGTTTGCACTACAACCCAATTTTCTCATGCAACAATGAGTTAATCTCATCAGCTTCCTTATTTCTTTGTCCTCTTCATCACTCTTGTCCTTGTTTCTTATATTCTCTTGTCTTATCCAGAATGATGATGATCCTGATCCTGCTTCTGTCTCTATTGTGGACTTCTTCCAGTTAGTACTATGGGAAAGATAAAGAAATGTCCATTTTAGGAGATACCCTCTGAATCTTTTTGTTCTTGGAGATGATATTCCACATCTATTAGGGAAAACGTTCCAGTGAAGAAGCCCTTAAATCTACTGATTGGTAGATTGCTGGTCTCATAATCTTTATCTCTCCCCTCCCACAAGGAGTCCAGGGAACTGTCCAGGGAATGCAGGGCTTTAATTACAGAATTATAATTCAATGCCCTGTGTGATGGTGTCAGCATGTAATATTTCCTACAGCAGGAAGGGATGGGGATCACTTGATTTCATGGGTTCTGAGCTGCACTAAAGGCTAACGTTGATCAGATATCCACGTGAAGTCCAATGGCAATATGGTAAACCCAGTGGAGTAGTGGGTTGCTAAGTCAGAAAAATCAAAGCAGGTTAAAATTGATCAGCCAATTGATTGGTATGGGACTAGAGAAGTTGCTGCTGTTCAGTTATTTTAGTCATGTCTGACTCTTTGCTACCTCATTTTTTTGACAAAGACATTGAATTGGTTTGCCATGTCCTTGTCCTGCTCATTTTTTTACATGAAGAACTGAAGCAAAGAGGGTTAAGTGACTTAGACAGGATCACACAGGTAGTAAGTTTCTGAGGTCAAATTTAAATTTGTAAAGATGAGTCTTCCTGGTTACAAGTTCAGTGTTCTAGCCACTGTGCCATCTAGTTGTTCATATGATAGGAAAAGATAGGGCAACCAATCTCAAAATAAAAGCAAACAATATCTTTTATATTAGTACATATGATGGGTAGGAGAGTTGATGTGGTAGCCAATATAAATGAATCATTCCAATCTGTCATTCTCCTTGTGTCTGATCATCTGTACTTTAGTGTCTGATGTGTAGTAAACATTTAATAAATGTTAATTGATTGATATGAACCATTGTAATGAATAAAAACACTTAATAAGGAACTTTTAAGTTCAAAGCATTGTGATAAATTCTGAAGATAGAAATACAAAAATGGAAACTCTTTTTGCTATAAAGGACTTACCTTCCAATGGGAGACAACATATAGAAGAAGTTCCATCCTCAAGTCAGATGCAAAGCTATTGAGACAAAGTACATGGTAATACATATTCTTTAAGCCATATCTTTTTCTTTCCTTCTTTTTTCCATTTCCATTTATCCTTCCTTCCCTTTCCTTCTTTCATTTATTCTATTTCCTATCGCTTTCTTCCTTCCCCTTCCTTCTTTCAAAATGGGATTGAATGACTTGCCCAGGGTTACACAGTAAGTGTCTAAGTCTTGATTTGAACCCCTGAAGTAGATAAAATCTGAAGGAACCCTCACAAATCTATAATTCTGCCATTGCATTTTTTCATTCTCAGGTCCCCTTTACTATATTTGGAGGTGGGGGTTATTGGTACTTCTTCTTGACTCTGCCATATGTCTGACACAGTTTCTTGACCTGACTTCTATTAACTGCAGGACCCATAGATGGCTGGATATCATAAATAATGATACCTTGTCTGTTGTATCCTGAATGTCTGTCTTGCTTTGCCAACTCCAACATCTATCTAGAGGGAACTCCTTCCTTTATTGTCTCAATGAGATGTGGAAGCTGGCATGCCAGTAACTTCTAAAACCAAGTTGGCATAGTGCATAGAGAGAAATTTTCTTGGATTCAAAAAAGAACTAGAGAAGAGAACAATGTATACATTAACAACAACATTGTGAGATAAGCAACCTTGATGGAAGTAGCTCATCTCAACAGTTCAGAGAGCTATATTAGACCAGCTATGGACAATGCTATCCCCATCTAGAGGAAGAAAAACAAAACGTGTACACACAAAAAAAACCACATCAACCCTTCAGAATCTAATGAATATTTTATAAAAATTATCTCTTATGTATTTCTTTCCCTTAATTCTAATCCCTCATACTGAAAATAACTAATCTGTAAGCATATTTATCAAAAATATGTATGAAAAAATACACGCATACATAGTATCTTGCAATGCTAACCTGACTGTTCACCACTGAGAGGAAGAGAGTGGGAAGGAAGGGTGGAAGAAAATTTTGTAACTTAAAAATATACATGTGCATATAGATGAAAATAAACAAACAAATAAATAAATAAGAATATAAGAAAACTAGAGAAACTTGACAGGACTTCTCCCCTTTGTTATTATAACATGAGAAATTATGAGAATTTAAAGGGGTTCACTGGAGTATCAGGAACATGTACCAAAATAATCTACTGTCATCCTCTGAGCAGGAAGTGGCTTAGTTTTACTCCAATTTAGGGGCCTACAACTTTACTCAGTCCAAAACGCATTATTTGGAGCCCTTCATACAAGTATGAGTTGCATATAAAATATGGACCATATTGAGTATGTGTTCAATGTATGTTTAGTTTATTTAATATATCCATCATAGATTTACATGCTTATCTTTGCTCCTTCAAGGGCTGAGGGAGAATATATTTTAGTTTTCTTTAGTTCACTTTAATTCATGCCCCTACAGATTCTATTCTTTGTCTGTCTAAATAAAAACATGCACTTTATGATAGGGTTCAACCAAAGTCTCTTTGATTATCTATAAGAATCCATTGTTCTATTTTGAAGAAAGGGAAAGTTAGAGGGGAGAGAAAAGCGAAGTTAATTTTCATTTAAAATAAATGTTTCTGTCTATGGGGTTACTAATAGGTATATGTATAGTTCATGTTGATTTGTAAGTGTCCTGAACATCAATCTCTGGTTCCAGAGCATCATTTTCCTTCACCTTTCAAATGTTTTGGGGGACATTTGCATTTAGATGTGATCTGTATCAAACGAAAAATAGAATTATAAATGATATGAAGACAATGGAAAGAAATGGATAAGAGGAGGTGACAAAAAGGCTATAAAAGGAGAAAAGTCAAGAGAGAAAATGAGAAGAGAGTGTTCATTTATTTTGCTTCATGCAAAATAATGGGAAATCAAAAGAGGCACAGGAAAAAGTAAAGGCAAGTGAAAGAAAAATCAAAGGCAATGAGGATGCTATTTTCTTATATTAAAATATACTTAATATTCCTTATACTCCTTCAAGAGAAAGTAGAGGATTGCAGGAGAAAGGAGCACAAAGGAAATGGGGAAGAAGGAAAATACTTTAAAGATAGTTTGAGAATGACCCATAAAACTAAAGTCAAACAGGCAGCTACACATGTGATATGATTTCAGGTCATTTCTATCTCCAAATTTCTCCCATACCAACTTGAAAGACCCATCTGTCTGGGTCTTAAAGAAAAATAAAAATATCTTAAGTAATCTATTTGGTCTATAAGTGGTGGCAATATGATCAAAGAGAACTAACAGGTTGAAATAAAACCATGCTATAAGGCACATTAATAAAGAAATTTATTCATTCATTCAATGCACATTAATAGTACCAGCTATGTTCAAAGAACTATCTTAGGGTCTAAGAGATATAAAAAATATATAATATGATTCCTGTTATCAAGAAGTTTATAGTCCATTAAGAGATGAGATAGGTACAACAATAATTATAATACGAAAATTATTATTCATTTATTTCAGTCATTTCACTCATTTGGGCTTTTCTTGGTTTGCTATTTCCTTCTGTATTTCATTTTATGGTTGAGAAAACTAAGGCAAATAAGTTTCAGTGACTTGCCCAGAGACACAGATTTAGTAAGTGGATGAAGCCAGATTTGAATTCAGGATGAGAAAGATGAATCTTCCTGACTTCAATTTCAGAACTCTATCTAACTGTCACACTTAGCTGACAAAAGTCAAAGTAGAATGATATATTTGTGAAAGAGGTAGTAAGGTTTTGAGAGTTAAAAGAGATTATTTCTAGGACAGAGAGCATTATGGATCAAGGAAAGCTTAATGGAAGAGCTAGCTATTAAGGGGAATTTTAAAACAGAGTATCATGTTAGAAATGGAGGTAGCAGAGGCTGAGCCAAGATGGCATTGTGAAGTAAGGAATTCCCAGAAATTCATTGCTCCCCAAACTCCAAAAGCTGTCAAATTATGACTCTAGCCAAAATTTAGAGGGGCAGAACTCACAGAAAGACTGAATGATACAATTTCCCAATCTAAGACAACTTAGAAGATCTGCAGGAAAGGTTTGTTTCACCAGGACTTGGAGTTGGAAAGAGCTGCAATGCAGCCAGACCAGAGGAAAAAGCTCCAGTCTTCCCAGAACAGCTCTATGTAGCACCTAGGTGTGTGGGGGCACCTAGGTCCATGGCACAGGGGGCTGTTTCCAGAATTCTTGGACCAGGGATCACCAGGGACAGCCTGAAGGGAAGGTGAGAAAACTTTGCTGCATCAGAGCAAGTGCACACTCACTCAGAATTCCCAGTCCACAGATGGTAAGGGGGTCATGGGGGGGGGTGGACTGAAGTGGTCTCTCCGCTTTTTCTGGGGCAAGACTCTGCTGTTTGCCCATACCCAGATCCAGGTTGCAGTCTGAGCCCCATACTACAATAGCCAAGCAGGGACTCTCCCCACAGCTCCAGGGCAGAAGACAGTGTTATGGTCATCTAGACCAGAGCATAGGCAAAAGAGCAAACTCATAAGACCTTGGAGAAATTAGGTCCCTGTAGTGTGTCCCAGCCCTCCTACACCCAAAGCCTTGGAAGTACAGTATTTCAATCATAGGTTGAGGAAAAAGCAAACAACAGAAAAAAATGAATCTGGCCATAGGAAATTACTTTGATACCATAGAGAATCAAAATACATACTCAGAAGATAGCAAGAAGCTTCTATATCCAATACCTCCAAATGAAATAGAAAATGGGCTCATGCTATGGATGAGCTCAAAAAAGACTTTGATAAACAATTAAGAGAGGTGGAGAAAAAGTTGAGAGGAGAAATGAGAGCAATGCAGATAAATCGTGAAAACCAAGTCAGTAGCTTGGTGAAAGAAATACAAAAAAAAAAATACTGGAGAAAATAAAATGTTAAAAAACCAGTTTAGGCCAAATGGAAAAGACAACACAAAAGACAAATGAAGAGAAACATGCCTTAAAAAGCAGAATTGGCCAGCTGGAAAAGGAAATAAAAAAGCTCTCTGAAGAAAATTAAACCTTCGGGGTGGCTAGATGGAATAATTACCTAGCTGTGTGGCCTTGGGCAAGCCACTTAACCCCATTTGCCTTGCAAAAAAAAATCTAAAAAAAATAAATTACACCTTCAAATGTAGACTAGAACTAAAGGGAAACCAATAACTTTGCAAAAAATCAGGAAGAAATAAAACTATACCAAAAAGAACCAAAAATTAGAAGAAAATGTAAAATATCTTGGTGGAAAAACAACTGACCTTGAAAACAGATCCAGAAGAGATAAGTTAAAAATTATTGGACTACTTGAAAATCATGACCAGGAAAAGAGCCTAGACTTCATTTTTCAAGAAATAATACAGCAAAACTTCCCTGAAGTCCTAGAGGCCGAGGGTAAAATAGAAATTGAGGGACTTCACTGGTCACCTCCTGACAGAGATCCCAAAAGAAAAACTTCCAGGAATATTAGAATCAAACTCCAAAACTTCAAAGACAAAGAGAAAATACTAAAAGCTAACAGATACAAAAAATTCCACTACTGTGATTCTATAGTCAGGATTACATGGAATCTTCCAGCATCTACATTAAGGGTTCATAGGACTTAGGATATGATATTCCAGAAGGCAAAAGATCTTCATTTACAACAGAGAATCAACTACCCAGAAAAGTTAAACATCCACTTTCAGGGGAAAAGATGAACTTTCAATGAAACATGGGACTTTCAGACTTTCCTGTTGAAATTACCAGAGCTGAACAGAAAGTTTGACTTCCAAGTACAGGACTCAGGTGAACCATAGGGAGGTGCATGTGAAGGATTAATTATGGGGAACTTAATGATGTTGAACTGTTTGCATTCCTGCATGGGAAGAAGATACTGATAACTCATATGAACTTTCTCATCTATAAGATATGTTAGAAGGAGCATACATAGGGCACAGGAAGGAGCTGAATATAATGAATAATAAAGTATATTATAGAAAAAAGATGGAGTCATGGGTGATAAAGGAATGTACTGGGAGGAAGAGAAAGGAGAGGAAGAAGGGCCTAAGATATTTCACATAAGAGTCAAGAAAAAGTTTTTTTGATGGAGTGGAATGGGAGAAGGTGAGGGGGAATGAGTGAACATTCATTCTCATCAGAAATGGCTCAGAGAGGAAATAATATACACACTTAATAGGGTGTAGAAATCTATCTTACCCTGGAGAAAAAATAAGAGGAAAGGGATGGGATAAAGGGGAATGGGGTGAAGGAAGGAATGATTAGGAGATAGAAAAGAGGGAAGATCTTGGGAGAGGGTACCCAGAAACAACATACTTCTGAGCAGGGACAGGGTGAAAGGAGGGAGAGAAAGAATAGAATAAATGAGAGTGGGGAGGAATAGACTGGAGGGAAATACAGCTAGTAAGAGCAACTGTGGGGAAAATAGTGAAGCAACTTCTCTGGTGCATTTATGATAAAGAAGGCAATTCATCTCAGAGACAGAACCATTGGAATCTGAACACAGACTAAAGTACACTTTCTTTCTCTCTCTCACTATTTTTGAGGTTTATCTTATCTTTTTGTGGGGGGGGTTATGTTCACTCTCACAGTAAGATTATTGTAATAATATAAAATAAATAAACCAAAAAAAAAAGAAACAAAAAAAGAAATGGATGTAGCAGAGGGCATTCTGTGTAGAAGCATAATGTGAATAAAATTGTGGAAGCAAAAATACAATTCATTTTACCTGGAGAAAGGTGGATAGGAAGATATAAAGAGAACTCCAAGTTGGAGAAAGGTGAGAACACTAAAATACATAGGAATATAAGAAAAAATTTTAGGGAGTATGATGTTGAAGATTGTCATAGACATGGTTATTTGGGGATCCAGTTAGATACTGGGAAATAAGAGTCTAAAGCTTCAAAGAGTTTAATGTTATGGCTATGTAGCTAATTATTGATAGACAATGAATAGCTAGATAGTTCTTTTTGGAATTTACCCACACAGACATAGTAGTTAAAAAGTTTGAGATGAAATGAGCTTACCAAAGGAGAGAGGTGGAAATGTATGAATCAATGACAAATGCAAAATGACTATCAACACTTCTGTTTGTGCAGGGGCAAAAACAGATTGCCAGAAAAGGGGAGAATACCTTTTTAAAGTTGTATAGGTTTTCGTAACTATAACATTAACTTTATTACTGGTACTCTAAATCTGAGATCCTGGTTGAATGACTAATGAAAAGACTTATTTGTGGAGAACTGAATCACATAAATCTTGATTTTCTCCTTATGAAATATAGGGGACAAAAGGATGGTGGCTGTGAATTTCATAAAAAATGTAGTCTTACATGAATTGATGCTGAGTCAAGTGAGCAGAACAAGGAGAATATTGTACACAGTAATAACACTACTGTGTGATGATCAAATATGATAGATTTAGTTCTACCCAGAAGTACAATCTTGTGATAGAAAAATGCCATCCACATCTAGAGAAAGAATGATTGAGTCTGAATGCAGGCAAAAATATTTTCACATTTTTAGTTTTTAATTTTTTTGCAAGGCATTGGGGTTAAGTGACTTGCCCAAGGTCACAGAGCTAGGTAATTATTAAATGTCTGAGGCTGGACTTGAATTCAGGTCTTCCTGACTCCAGGGCCAGTGCACCACCTAGCTGCCCCTTTTTTATTTTTCTCCCCTTTCTCTTATTTTGTTCCTTTTTTCTGATTCTCTTTCATAACATAATTAATTGTTTTAATATGCCTGTGCATGTATAACCTGGAAAAAAAAGGGGATAGTGTAGCTCAATGAACACATGATCACAGGTTCTCTTTGGAAATGAAAGCTGGTGAAATTGTTTTTTATTATGTGACCAAAAGTAAAAAATATATATATATATCATTTCATGGTATTTTTTCATGGTATTTTTTGATAATCTTTTACTTCAGTGTTCATGATAAGCATTTTTTAAAAGACTACCAAAAATACATTTATATGTTAACATCTGTTGCAAAGCATGAAGAGGTAAAGAAATTCTGCAGAGAACTCAGGAAGATCTTGAAAATTAAATAAACATACTTTTAAATAATGAATGATTTTATGGCAAATATTTTTGCATTTTTGCAACAGAAAGTACTTTGGAAATCATGGGCTGGCATCAGAAAATATAAGTGAAATATCAGAAGGTTTTATATATGGTGAGTACCAAATAAAATATACATAAACATACACCCAATTGCATCAACTCATTTGTCTAAGGAGAACTTGTGAGCAATCCCTCTTCCCTTGTCCTTTGACCAAGAATGAATTTAATCATATCAACTTTCTTGTATTTATTAGATTGTCAAGATTGATATTGTTAAATTCAATAATTGACCATAAGACAAAGAACTCACATTTATAGTGACATCTAAATTAATCATCATAGATGGTCTAAACATTTGATTCTTAGTTTCTTCCATCTTTTTCTGCTATTTTCCATCACCTATACAAAAGCAGGGCAAGATTCAAGGGAATGGGGGACCACTTCATATTTTTCACCATTTCTTGTGTTAACATGGCTGAAAAATTCAATAAATGTCAGTCAGCTATATAATCAGTATGCATTTATAAAGTGCATATTGTGTTCTAAGCGCTATGGTAAGCACTGTGGAAAATAAGTCCAAAACTAGAGTTGTACCATTCAGCTAAAGTCTCTAATTTCTAGTTTGCAAGTGAAATTTTCAAAAAGATAATGGTTCATCTTTTATATCTTTAAGGATTTAGTTTTATGTTAAGGAAACATTATATATGGATTTTATATATGCAAAGGGTCACACATATATGAATTCTTCATCAGAGGATCTTTGGAATGGTGGTTGGTTATTTCATTGATCAGAGTTCTAGAGTCATTCAAAGTTGTTTGTTTTTAAAATCCACATCCTAAACTAATTACAATGTATGGGAAGTTAAATTATATTCCCAGAATCAAACTTCTGATAAGTATATTAGACAGCATTTGATCTCAGGTCTTCTTTACTTGGATTCTAGCATTCTTTCCATTATTCATCTCTTGTTGGTTGGATTGTAATTCCTAGAGTGAGTATGATGGGTCTGAGTTGGGTTAATTATGGAGAATAACTCTTACCAATCAAGAGAAAGAAGAGCCCTGGGGTCCCAATTTTCTTGCTTGTTTGTTCTACCCTTTATATGTACATTTTTCTACAATGGGACTCCTTAGGTTTAGTTATTAGTTACTTTAACAATAGTTCATCACCATAGACAATAATTGTTGAACTCCCACATCAAAGTTGGCAGAGCAGGAGATAAGAGTCAGTTGGCCTTAGTTATGCTCTTTCATCTTCATTTCAGCCTAATTCCTGAGCATGATCACTAAACTTTTACTTTTCTGGTTACTTTTAGTATTCTTTTTAAATAAAATTTTATTTTTAAAAATTAGGAGCATTTATTCTCTTTCTCTTTTGGCAACTAGGTAGCATGGTGGTTAGAGTATTAGCCTAGAAACAGAAAGAATCTTCTTTGTTAGTTCAAAACTTTCCTCAGATTTATTAGATGTGTGATCTTGTGCAAGTCACTCTGTTTTGCCTCAGTTCATCTGTAAAATGAGTTGGAAAAAGAAAAGACAAACTATTCCATTTCTCTATCAAGAAAAACCCCAAATGGAGTCACAAGGAGTTGGCTATTACTAAACAGCAGCAAAAATAATTACAAGAACAATAAAATCTCCTTTCCTAAAGAAGCAAAAAAAAATCTTTTTAATTAATACACATAGTCAAGAAAAATAAATTTCTACCTAGTTCATATCCAAAATATGAATGCCTCATTCTGGATACTTATTTCTTTACCTTTCTGTCAAGAAATTACTAAAATTCTTCATAGAGGATCTTTGGAATGGTGGTTGGTCATTTTGTTCATCAGAATTCTATAGTCTTTCATGGTTGTTTGCTTTTTTTTATTCTTTTAATTATTCTCCTGTGTCTACTCACTTCACTCTTTCAGTCCTTATGTGTTTTCTTAGGTTTCTCTAAATATCTGCCTTCTGTCATATTTTAATGGCATGATTATATTTTGTTGCTGCCCAGTTGTTTTCAGTCATGTCTGACTCTTTATGTCCCTACAGGGGTTTTCTTAGCAATTATATTGGAGTAGTCTTTCATTTCCTTTTCCAGTTCATTTTTACAAATAAGGAAATGGAGGCACACAGGGTTAAATGACTTGCAAAGGGTCACACAGCTAGTAAGTGGTCAGATTTGAACTCATGAAGATGAATCTTCCTTACTCCAGGTCTGGTGATCTATTCATTGAACAAACGAGCTAGCCCATGATAGAATGACATCATATTAATACACCAGAATTTGTTTAGCTATTCCCAAATTGATGAATACCTATTTAGCCTCTACTTCAAGCTGTTTTAAATAATTTTTTATAAATGCTTCTTTTTGATAAGTGATTTACTACAGGACACATGTAGGGAGACACTCAGCAGCCTCAGAAGGCAGTAACCTCCTGGGTATAGCCCAGACCTGAACTCATGCCATAAAGATCTTTGCTTCCTATCTCCTCTGCCCTACAACCCAAGTTTCCTCAAATTCAAGTGTAGTGATTGGTTAATTAATCTCTGATTAAGTTATTGATCCTAAGTTGTTGATGGCTGACACAGGATCAATGTATTATTTAGCCTTTGTCCTCTTCCATTTGAGTTCCTTGAGGTCAGGGACTCTTATTTTTGCCTTTCTTGCATTCTCAGGGCTTAGTAGTGAGCCTGGCATATAACAGTAATTTGATCATTGGGAAAATTGTAATATTGCTAACAGAAACCCCCAAATTGTAAGGTTTTAATGAAAAAGAATAAATTTGAAACTATTACAATTTAAAACACTGAGGCAGAAGTATTTTTTTAAAAGAATGGCAGTAATGGTAAAGGAGGCCTTTCTCTTTTCCTACCTTCCTTTACTTTAGAAGCACTAATTAACTTCTTATAATTCTCAAAGAACTATACTAGATCCTGGAGTTACAAAGAAAATACAAACAACAGTCTTCCCTCCATTAAATTATACTCTACTGAAAGGACATAACATTAAATATGCTTTCATACTCCTATCTCTTAGGTGACTACCTATTTCAGTATACACAAGGCTATCCTTTGCTCTGCACTTGTGTGAAAGGACATATTCCCTCATCTATAAACTATTGGAGATTCTTTGTCTCTTGATGAGTTGTTCTCTTACCTTAGATATCTAATTACCCAGAATAGTGGTGACAGATGCCAGAATATTTTAGCCAAATTGGTGTATCATGTATAACTTAAAATGTAGATTTTGATGACAGCTTCTCTTCTACATTCTTTAAACATATCAGGTTGTCATTCTAGTCATAATCACACTAGCCTGTATTGAAGGACAAGGGCCCAAGAGCACATTATACCTTCTCTAGCCATTTTTACTGCCAGTTCTGGGTTTGCCTTGCTTTCTGTTAATTAAAAGGTCGAGGCAGTCCTGAGGTTAGCCTGGTCCCCTGTGTCAGCACCTCTAGTGATAGGTGCCCTGGAGGTGGGCTTCAGGCAGGTCAGCTCTGACTCCCAGTTGAGCCTAAGGGAACAGTGGTCTGTCCAGTCACCTCAGGGCAGGTACTAGAAGTGTCTGCATCAAGGTCCCAAAGCTGATTATCAGACCCAAAGATCTTGCTGCCTCAGCTTGCTGAATTTACCTAGTGTATTGGCCCTGTGTCCAAACTGAACTTGTGGTGAGATTGTCCCCCAGGATCATAGGACCCAAAGAGTGGGATATCTGCATTATCAAGAAGCCTTCCCTTAATGCTCCTATTTCACAAACCTACTCCAGAGCCAAAAGTTTCAGTCCTGGTTCATGATATGGATGTGACTGTGGGATCCTATTGGTCTATACACATCTTTTAATCCTGTAAGTAAAGGTTTATATATTTTTAAGCAGAACAGGTAACATTTTATATTTTGCTATCAAACCATGTATGTAAAATAGAATAATCTATATCTCCACTCTCACCTGAGAATATTTTTAGAAACAAAAATTGGCAGATCAGCCCACCAAAATAACTAGAATTTCTGAAGAAATTCAGTGTATAAAAATTTTTTTCACATAAAACTAGATGAGGCAAGTAAACACAACTATCATTTTCTCTATTTCACACATGATGAATGTCAGAAGTTAGCTAGTCTAAATCCACGCACCTTTGCACTATACTAATATACTCTAGATCAGAGATGTCAAACATGTCACATGCAGTCCACAACACTGTCCAAGTGCAACCAGAACTAGAATAAAATGGAATTAGGAAATATACAACAAAATGAAAATAAAATATAATTAATGTTAATATGTGTTTTTCTCAGGCAATATGTCATCCATAGGGATACTTGTCCAGTTTAGTGCCCCCCCATTTTTTTTTTGAGTTTGATACCATTAGTCTACATCATAATTTGTCTGGGAAAAAAAAAGAGGTCTTGGATTCTATCATCACTGTCTAGTGCCACAAGAATGGAAGACTCACACATATACCCTTTTCTTGTGCTAAGAAAACTAGTCATTTTCTGGGGAGTTACTCTCTTCCAGAGATATGAAATATCTTAAGGGATCAAGAAGGAAAAAGAAGACAAAGAAACTGGAAAATTTCAACAGATTTTTCCTTACTATAATCTCTAGTTTTAGACAAGCTATTGAAAATTGGCATCAAGAGTACTCAGAGGATGATACTTGGGATGGTGATGAGCCTGGAGGTTGTGACCTATGAGGATTAGGTGAAAAAAAAATAGACCTGAAGAGGAGAGAAGATGGGGAAGAAGAGGAGGTGGTAGCTGCCCAAATATTTGAAGAATTGGTTGATACAAGCCTAAAGAATTAGAATTATATTGTCTGGCACCCGAAGAATGATTGAAACTTGAGAGAATGATTGTAAAGGCAGTTTTGAGGAATTTCCCTAAACCAAAATGATGTCCAAAGGTAGATGGACTTTCTTTAGAGATAGTGGGTTCTCCAGGACTTCAAGAAGGAGCTGAATGATTACTTAGTGAAAATGTTGAAAAGAGATTAATTTACAGGAATTATCTTTGATAGCCCAATTAGGTTAGAGTCTGTGATATTCTGATTCTCCTTCAGAAGTGAGAGAGAGAGAGAGAGAGAGAGAGAGAGAGAGAGACAGAGACAGAGACAGAGAGAGACAGAGACAGACAGAGACAGAGACAGAGACAGAGAGAGACAGAGACAGAGACAGAGAGACAGAGAGAGACAGAGACAGAGACAAAAACAGAACAAATAGAGGGACAGTGATAGAGAGACAGAATGACAGAAAAACAGAGACAGAGACAGAAAGACAAGAGACACAGAGAGAGACATGGGGAGATAGAGACTGAGAAAGACACACATAGATACACACAGACAGAGACAGACAGGGAGACAGAGAGTCTCATAGACACACACACACAGACATGTAGAGATAGAGACAGAGACAGAAATATATAGAGACAGATAGACAAAGACAGAAAGCACAATAGATCTTACATTGCAGATGTTATGCAAAGTGTTGGAGATACGAAGAAAAAGACAAAAGATGATCCCTGCCCTCAAAAAACTTACAATCAAATGGGTGAAACAATAAGCAGCAAACATATACAGGGTAAGCTATATTAAGTATAAACAAAATTATTAACAGATGGAAAGCACAAGAGAGGGATTGGGAAAGACTTCTTGTAAAAAGAGGGGATTTGAGTTGGGACTTAAAATTCAGGCAGATCAATAGGTGAATTTGAGGTAGGAAAACATTCCAGGTTTGGGAGAAAAATCAAAAAATAAGTGAACACAAATGTATGAGAAAAAGAAAGAGATACAGAGATAGAGACAGAAAAGTATGTCTAATTGTCTTGAACCATTGAAACTGAAGGCACAAGAATTTGTTTTCACGAAATGATAACTCTAATATTAAAGAACCTAAACTATGAATGCCAGAATAATTATTAGGGATGGAATATAAATGGACTCCCTGACCTATTCTTCTCTGCAGTGCTCTCTTTACCCTCAATACAAGATTGTTTAGAAGGGACAAATCTATGCTGAAGTGGGAGCCTAATTCTAACGGAACAATTTTTCACCTTAGAACTGTTCAGCTAGAGTCACTTGCCAATAGCCTCAGGAAAATATAAGATGAATGTCCATCTGTTAGAAAATCTACAGAATCATCTGTTTTAGTGGTGTTAGGAATCTTTTGTCAGACTGTCATCCTGCTTGATATAACTCACCCTCTTCATCTTCTTCCAGCTGTTTTAGGCAATATTTCAATTGGTGAACCCCAAAGCCCATGCATGGTTTTGATATGCCTTTTTGCTAAGTGGGTTTTTCATCTGTTTGGAGATCCAGCAAATTGCAATGAAATATTGCCTGGTTTCTTTGCTCTGTTCTACCAGAGAGAAAATAATAGAGACTCCAAAGTGAGACAGCATGCTTTCTAGTGGACATGCTAGGCTCAGCTATGCTGATGTCATTCAGAGATTGAAAATATACTGCCAAAATTATTAAAGGTTTTGTTTTCCATGTATATCATGGAGTGAGAAATAAAGGACTATATAAATTCTCTTATCTGCTTTATCCAGTAGTCTCAGCGTTTCAATTAACAATTAGGATTGTGTCATGCCATTTTCACAGTTATTTTTGAGTTCTTTGTTATACACTGGAGAAAGATGTATGAGATAAAACTTGTTTAGGTCTATAGTGTAATGTTGACATTTAAATCGGTATTTCCCAAAGAATGTGGTTAGTACCAGAAAAAATGGAAAAATTAGGATAGAATATATCCAGTTTATATTACACTATTAAAATAATTAGAATTAGAAAAAAATTATTTTTTCCATTTTCATAGTATTGATCACATCATTAGAGAGGCATTGGTCCAGGCAGAAGGCATTGAATTGTAGTAGTTGTTCTTTGTTTTTGAAGAGGATCAACATGACATCACTATGTTAGAATCAAGGTACCGTGTGTCTGATTGTGACTGATCACCAATATGAGATCAAAGGACTACAATAGGTTGGACATAAATAATTCACATTTGGAATGGAGATCCTTAAATTTGTGCATTTGTTTCTTTTGAGTTACTGTAATTCTGCTTCCCATAGAACACAGTGCCTTCTTTAATTTGGACACATCACACTGAATGGTCCTTTTGGCATGCAATCAATCCCAAAGTTCTTTGGAGAGACAATTACATATTTTAGCTGATCATATTTTAGATAATAATTCACAGAAGAGTTAACTACTTAATCAGATCACTCTCCTTTTTCCCCCCTCTATATTTTCAGTCAGCACCTATTTATAGATTCATTTCCTGCTATCTAAATAGACTTTTGTCTACTCTATACTTTTAAATTCAATTGTATAGTTGTTTCAAGCTATGATCCTATATCTCTTTCTTTTCACATTCAAAATCATAGAAAAAAGTTACATATACTTGACAGCTCTGTTTCCTTTCTGTTCACTATTCAACCACTTGTAATATGGCTTAGGCAGCTTTCTCCATTGATGCTTTAGTTGCCAAGTCCAATAGCCATGTCTTATTCCTCATCTTATTGACCTCTTAGCAGTACGTATAAGATCTTCTCCTGGAAACTTCTTCCTTAGTTTTTATGTTTCTGTGGCTTCCTTATCTTCCTATCCATCTGGCAATCAAATTCAACTAGATCTAAAAATACTAGTTCAGTAAGTCAAAGAAGAAACTAAGATTATACATATTTCCAGAAGAGACATAAACTCCATGTGCATTTCAAACCCACCATGTACAGACTGTATACATATGCTTTTCTGTTAAATCTGATTCTATCTTCTATAAAGAACACCATTCTTCTAATTTACCATGTTTATATACAAGAATTATCTCCAAGTCTTTCCTTTACCCTATATCTCAGATGTGAATATAAATACATATTATATAATATATAAATATACATCATAAGCATATATGTACATATGAATATATGTATATAATAGCTAAGTGCTAGCTATTAAGTCATTTATTAATTTTAATCCCATACTTCTCATATCTGTCCCTTTCTCTCTTCTTATACATTTACCACTACTATAGACTCATCAATTCTATCTTGGTTACCTAATAAAGACCTTTTAATTTATATCACTGTCCCTCTACTGTCTTCTCTTCCCTCTCCAATCGTCTGTTCAGTCTAAAATGGTCTGATTGCGGCAGCTAGGTGGCATAGTGGATAAAGCACCGGCCCTGGAGTCAGGAGGACCTGAGTTCGAATTTGACCTCAGACACTTAATAATTGCCTAGCTCTGTGACCTTGGGCAAGTCACTTTAACCCTATTGCCTAAAATAAATTAAAAATAAAAATAAATAAAATGGTCTAATTATTGGCTTTCAATAGCAAAGAGAATTTCCAGCGAAGAAACTTGTTCTATCAGGATTTATAAGCAATCACTCCATTATTTGATAATCTTAGAGTTACCTGAAGTAACTGAAGACTTGCCCAGGATCACAAAGCAAATATATGTCCAAGTGAAAAATTTAATCCAGGTCTTTCTTCCTCCAAAGACATTCCTTTAACTACTAAACCACACTGCCTCCCAGATGCTGAACAGATATCTTAAAAACAGGTCTGCTTCAACATCACTCCCCTTCTCAAGAAATTCTAGTGTCTCCTAATTACTTTTAGGATAGAATTCAGGTTCTTTTGCTTGGTATTTAAAACTCTTTACAGTTTGTCTCTCATCCATCTTTCTAACATTTTAATTCAAATTGAATTACTTGATATTCCTAGTATGGCTCTCTCTCTTTCCCCTGCCTGTGATTTTGCACATGTTTTCCTCAGTGTATACACCCTACTCAGGTCTGTCTTTTGCAATCCCTAGTTCTTTTTCTAAGTTGAGAAAAAAAAAAAACATCTCCTCCATGGGGACAATTTTGATCCCCCAATTTATTAGCACTCTCTCCAAATTACTTTTAATGTATTTTGTATTTATCTCCATTCATGATATTTTCACCCAGTAGAATATAAGCTCTTTGAAGGCAGGATTTTTGTTTTTATCTGTATAGCCCCCAAAACCAAGATTGTAGTGATACACCATTGTTCTTCTTTGAAAACAAAAGACAGATGACAAATTGTCAATAAATGCTTGTTAAAATGATGGATGAATTTAGAAGGATCAAGAATATGATGGGAGTTCATTAAGAGCTCTGAAGTTACAGGTGGTATATTACAGAATTTATATTGGTCTTGAGTCTGATCTTTGATTACTGTTCCTATATTTATCTTTATAGATGGGTTTGTAGTGATTGGAAACATTTTGGTAAAAGGAAACATTTTGCAGAACTCTCTGCCTTCCCCCTGCCAAGACCAACCAGGAAAAAAGAATCATTGAATTTGTTCTTGAAAAAGATGATATGTTATTTTTTATGGTGTACCAATGAGAATCTTCTAAAAACATATCTAGGAATCATATGAATGAGTGACTGAGGACCCCACAGCTTGGCCCACCTCTCTGCTTTCTACAAGCAAATATTTGCCAATACCAGAGAGATGAAAAATTCAGACAACTTTTTGTAGCAGTAAGCTAAATGCATCAACTTTTCAGGGTAAATTTTATCTGTGGTGAACAGTTTTAACTAATAAATGCCAATGGACCTATTCATCGGCTCCCTAAGACAATAGATTGCCCAGAACTCCCAGTGAAATGGGATCTATCAATGTCAAGTTCTCAGTTTTAAGGGATGCCCATGTTAACTCTATTGTCAGGATGGAGGTAATGCCATTCTCCTGGAGTCCATACTATCCCTTGAAAATCCTGATTTTCTCAGTTATGTAACTTCAGTGCAAGACAAAGGTATTCCCTTTGATGATTTCATGCTTTCTCTTCTCCAGGACACTATTTATTTCATTGAAGAAACAAGTATCTTCAGTGACAAGGAAAAGGAGATCATGAAATCTACGTTACTCTTTCGTAGTGACCAAAATGACCTATTCCATTCCACCAAGAATTCTGGAACCTCTACAAAATCCTCCTTAGTGCTAATATTTAGCATTCTTATTTGATACAGAGTAAAACTGAAATGACAATAATCATAGCATTTGGCATTGATGTAGTACTTTTAAGTTTTTAAAATGCTTAACATATGATACCTCATTTGATCTGACCCTGAGAAGTAGGTGATTTTAATTATCCCTTTTTACAAATGAGGTAACAGACGGAGAGGACTTAAGTGACTTGTTTGGCTCAATCAACTCATTAAAGTCTGAGACAGCATTCAAAATTAGATCTTCTGAACTCCAATTTGGGTACTTTATACACTGACTTTCTTACCTTACACAAAGGGCTGGATCTCTTTAAAATTAGAGCACCTGACCAGAAAAGTTTGGAATCTCAAGCTAAGCTTGAGATGCCAAAGTATAAAAACCAGCAGAGGCTATTAAATAACTAAGTAGTTATTGTTTTTTTGGATTTCAAAAGGCAAATGGGATTAAGTGGTTAGCCCAAGGCCATACTGCTAAGTAATTATTAAGTGTCTGAAGCTGGATTTGAACTCAGGTACTCCTGACTCCAGGACCAGAGCTCTATCCAATGCACCACCCAGCCTCCACTTAGCTACCCCCTAAGTAGTTACTCTTAAAGATTGATTTTGTTCATTTGTTTCAGTCACTTCAATTCCTTGTGTCCCCATTTGCTTTATCAGTGT
Source organism: Macrotis lagotis (assembly GCF_037893015.1). NCBI lineage: Eukaryota > Metazoa > Chordata > Mammalia > Peramelemorphia > Peramelidae > Macrotis > Macrotis lagotis. The sequence continues at coordinate 196,708,910 of NC_133660.1, forward strand.
TGTTTGTTTTGCAAAGATACTGGAATGGCTTGCCTCTCATTCTCCATCCCATTTTACAAATTTATCTGAGGTCAGATTTAAAGTGATAAGACTTCTTGACTCTAGGTCTGAAATTCTTATCTATTGTACCACCTAAACTCTGATACCTATTATTTTTTTTTGAAAAAAAAGATTTTGACCTTGTTCTCCACCACATTATATATTCTGTTTCTGGTTTCAAGGGTCTTTGAAAAATACACTCCAGATTTTCATTTTCAGTGATTGTCCCCCATGCCTGCAGTGATCTTCCTCATCTAAGCCTCTTTTCTTTTTCCTTAGTTTCCTTCAAGTCTCAATAAAAGTCTACATTCAACAGAAAGCCTTTTCCATCACTCTTATTTCTAATGATCTCCCTCAGTTTATTACTTCCATTTTATTCTTCACATAACTAGTTTTTGCTTTATTGTTTGCAAACTATCTCCCTCACTAGACTATGAACATATTAAAAACAGGTACTGTTTTTTTGACTTTCATTGTATTTCCAGCAATTAGAGTGTATGGCACTTAATATATACTAAATATTCATTTACTAACTGATTAATCCTTTTATTCCTATTACTAATTTTGAGTTGTGAATTTCTTACCATCACCCAACTACCTGGATTTCTCTCTTAATACCTCTGCTCTGTTATTGAGTTTACCCATAGCTCTAAGTCATTCATATCTGAAAACTTTCCCATTGCTCTAATTTCTGCTAATGGTAATAATACCCAGCAGCCCATTTTATATTCATTTATTTGGCCAGTAAGCATTGATTTAGCACCTCCTACATACCAGGTTCTTTGTAAAGCATCAAGGACCTAAGGATAAAAACAAAATTGTTGTCACCCTTAAGAAGCTTACATTCTCCTGGAATGTATTATTCTATTGGAAAATATGAGTCTATGCTGACTAAATAGGACAGTCAAAATCAAAACTTTAGGTCATTCAGGAGGGATTGATTCTGAGCTTCTTCTTCCTCCCAATTAAAAAAATCTGCATAATGAGACTGTTGGACTTCTAAAAGGCTTTTTTTTCACTCCAGAAAGTCCAATTGCCCAATTGACACAAATTCATGAATCTTCACAACACCCCAGGGATAGAAGGAAGGAGGATTATTGTCCCCATTTTTCTAGTCTGGAAAACTAAAGCATAAGGAGGTTAAATGGATTGCTCACAATTGCTAAACCAGTCAACCAGAGAACAAAGGAAAATTTGATCTTGTCAACTCAGCTGCCAATGTTCTACCTCCCAAACTACCTTCCTCCTCATCTTCTTCATTAATGATGACAAATCTCTTTTTTAAAGAAAGAACTGGTTTTGTGTTTATACATAGTATATTATTGAACTGCTCTCCATACTCATAATCTAATGATTTTCAAGAGAATAAAGTTCCTTGATACAAATCAAAAAGCAATAATAGTTTGAAACTAAACCATCATTTGGAATTTTGGATTTTTTTTCGCAAAGCAATGGGTTTAAGTGACTTGTTCAAGGTCATACAGGTAGATAATTATTAAGTGACTGAGACCAAATTTGAACTCAGGCCCTCCTGACTCCAGGACCGGTACTCTATCCACTGGGCCACCTAGCTGCCCACATCATTTTGATTTTAAAGCTGACGTTTATATCTATCTCAAAAGTTTACAAATGACTGTGCATATTTCATGTCATTTGAGATAGGTGGATTGGTAAAAAGCTAGACTTGAAGTCAGGAAGACCAGACATTTACTAGCCATATGACTAGTAACAACTTTTTTGTGTCAGTTTTTTCATCTGTAAAGCAAGATTTTGGACTTGATGGCCTCTCGAGTCTTTACTGACTCTAAATTTATTATTCCATAAGCATTAAGAGACTCCAGAAGGTTTATTGGATATGTTCTTGCTCACATATCTCCTAAGTATAACAGAAAAGATCTGAGTCTAGGTCTTCCTATCTCCAAATTTAATACTCCCTCTCTTCATTATACCACACTATTTACTCCCTTTTGAAAGGAGCAAAACAGCAGTAATATCTAGCTGTTAAAATATGTTTTTATAACAATAATAACTGGCATTTATGTGGCACTTGAAGGTTTGAAAAGTAATATGCAAGATGACGGTGACCAGGCCCTAATGAAGGAGTTCACTCATTAACTCCTCAATCTGGTTACAGTTTCTAAGGATGGATATCCCCTGGTCCTGTGCTTGGGGAGAAAACTATCATGACTTATCTTTCTAGGGGAAGTATCACTGGGAGCACTAACTGTATTGGCTGGCGGGAGAGGCCAACCCATAGGGAAAATGTGACTTAAGTTCTCTAGCCTCCTCAATCTCCCTCTTAGCAGACCAAGATACAGATGGAGCCCATTGCAATCATGATGTGATTATAATGACACCATGTAGAAACTCTGAAGGCTCTCCTTTAAGATACACATCTACCCCCAAGGAGACAGTTAAGGCACTGAAAGAGAAGATTGCCTCTGAAAAGGGAAAGGCTGCCTTTCTAATAGTAGGCTAAAATTAATTTATGCAGGCAAAAACCCCATAATGCTCTCAAAGAATACAAATTGTTGAGAGGAACTTTGTGGTCACATGGTGACAAACCCCAATGCAGCAGCTACTTTAACAACTAACAGCTGCATCTATGGCTCAAGTCACAACTCCTTCCCTTGCCTTGGCTCCCACCTGACACCTATATCTGTCTCTCCAACACTAGCTGCAATCTGTATCACTTTTGAACCTATTCTACTAGTGCTCCTAAGGAAGAGAAACCAGTAATAACTTTTATTGCTATTATGCCAACATCATCTGACAGACTTAATGAAATCTCAGTTTAATGAATACCATTCATTATGCTATCCATCTCTGTGTAATCGGTATATTTCCACATCCTGGCCATCAGTCCATACTAACTTTGCTTTGTTGATGTAGTTACAGTACAACTCATTTAATCAGAAGCCACCTATGAGGCAACCTCAACTATTTGCAACATTACCAAGAAACTAGCAGTAAGCAGAGAGAGAGAGGTCTGTGAGCATTCATAATAAGTGTCATAAGGTCCATAAGGCTCATGCCTTTTATTCACTGGAAAACTTCTCATAATCTCACTTAAAACCCATTTGCTTATTTGGGACATAGTTTTAATCACCCTAGTTCTAAAGAGGCTCTTTTGATAACACTGAAAACAAGAAGTGACAACAAAGTATGACATAGATAATATAAAACTCAGACAGAAGATCTGAAAGAAAAAAAAGCATTACCATTTAAATTAAATAAAAATAATCCTGTAGACTTCAGTGATTGTGCCAATATTCTTCCTCTAGTCCCAGTACAATAATAATAATAATTGATGTGCATCCTTATTGCCCCGAAGTCAAACAAGGGTTAAGTATATTTGTCTAAGAGGTTGGAGAAATAATAGAAAGACTGCTATCTAAAATGGTCATTTTTAAAAAATTTATACTTTACATTGGTAAGCTTCAATTATCCAGAAAATTAACATATATACAAAACATTTTGTTTTTCTGAGACTGAACAAAGGAAGTGTACAACCTATTTTTTTATTTGAAGTCCCATATAGCATTTGTCGATTTAACAAGATTAGCCCTTTTGATGAGATATTTCAACATTAGTATTTAAATATTGAATATCAATAAAATTTCTTTCAAAACAAATTTGCAAAAGTTTACCAGTGTACCTCACAACAACCCATCACAATAGATCCTGCAACAAATCTTTATCTTCTCATTACAGATAACAAAACTGAGGATAAAGGTGGTAGGTGCTTCATCAACAGTCACATAGAAGGTTTCTTTTCTCACTTCAAGTCTCTTTACTGCTTCAAAATAGATTTTAAATGGAAACTCTGCAGTCCATTCCCCTCCCCTCACTCACCAATCCCAGCAACATGAACAAAATGAGCATTTATCTTGTTACTATTCATGTCATTAATGCTATTTTGATTCTGAGATAGGAGTAAGAGGACCTTAAGAAACTGAAAGTTCAAAAGCTTATTGAAAGCTCAGAAAGGCTGGAGGAGTGGGGAGTTCTGAATTGCACCTTTATTTTTTACGATTCACACACAACCTAGATAGAGCCACACAGATAACAACAGAGCTACATGGTACACCTGCTTCTAAACACAGAAACAAATGTTTCTCATGGATGAGTGCAGATATCTTATTGCGCAGAGGAGTCAATACTCAATATGTCCCATGGTAAAAGATGGTTGCAAGGCTGCCAGTGATTTCTTCAAGTCAAAGGAGCAACGAATTAGAAGCAGAAATCAGCCTTGTACCTCGGTACAGCTGCAATGAAGACTGAACCAATAGTAGAGATACAGGAAATGATGTCATTAAAAGTTAGATGTTTGCTCTGCACTCATCAAAAATAAGTCATTTCAAGTGGCATTTATAAAGAAAAGTGTCTGACATCTATCTATCTTATACCTTACTTAAAAGATCCAAGGTTGGATAAAAGTAGATAAAGGTATTGGAGTGTCAAATTGATTAATTTGATACAACAAAAATGAGTTTGTAAGCTAAGAAAAGTGTGTGCCGGTTTAAATTCTCACATCAAAGTTAGAGACAGTATAGTAATACAGAAATAAAATAGGACTAGAGAGGGAAGAGAAGTAGATTCTGACCGTGGTCCTGCTCCTAACCATGAAAACTTGAGAAAGTCATAACTTTTTATGACTTAATTTACTTAGTTGTTCAATTTCAAGGGTAAGAGGAGGGCTTTTTACATCATAGAATTATAGATTTTGTGTGATGGAAGGGATCTTTGATATCTGGTCCGACCTATACATCAAAATAATCTCCATTATAATATGCCTCATGATTACAAAGATTTTTTTTCCATTTTTACTGCTATCATTTTAGTTATGTCCAACTATTCATGACCCATTTGGGATTTTCTTGGTAAAGATGCTGGAGTGGTTTTCCATTTCCTTCTTCAGATCAAATTTCAGTTGAGGAACTGAGGCAAGTAGGCTTAAGTGATTTGCTCAGGGTCACACAGCTGGTGAGTGTCTGACTCCAAGACCCGCACTTTATCCACTGTGTCACTTAGTTGCCCACTTCTTCTCTAAAATAATATATTATATTTCAAGGTGCTTTTTTGGATGATGAGCACTGTATCTCCACCACTGAAGCTGATTGATATTGACAGGGAAGAAAATTTTTAAAATACTCCCTTCAAATGAGTTATTTCTATTCCTCTCATTTTCTGCTCACTTTCTTTTGGTTTTTTATCTTTTTAATTTTTTAATTCTCATAGCAGATTTTAGTTCAGGACAGATCTAGGTATGATCTTGCTTTCTTTAGGTCTTTTTGTTTCTAGTGGCAATATCTTGAATATAATTTTAGGCATATGCTAATATTTTTGTTCAATTTACTCATCTATTTTCAGGACATAGTTAATTCAGGTTTTAGTTAAAGAGCTGGAAATCACAATTAAACAAAGTCATGCACCTTTAATTGTATATTTAGGCAGTTCCTAGAAGGAATTATTGATTGGTTTTGCACTCCTGACTTTCCCTGAAGTATAGCACTTGGTGATACCACTCAGTCATAATATACCCAATCATTAGCTGCCATGTCCTATGGTGTCCTACAATGGAAGGTCAATTGCTTATTCTCATAGTTGTGCTAATGACTCATAAAATCATAGATTTATAACTATGAGACATCTCAAAGTCCATGCAGTCAGTATGATTTGCTATTACAAATGCATGAAAATAACTTGTCCCATTGTCATAGCTTTGGAATGGTTATCCCCCCTACCTGGCCTTCACTGGGCTTCCCATGGCTCATGTCTAACCTTCTAAGGAGATTATATATGTGTGTGTGTGCATGTGTGAGTATATATATATATATATATATGTATGTATGTATATATATATATATATATATATAGAGAGAGAGAGAGAGAGAGAGAGAGAGAGAGATATGATGGAAATGATAGAAGAAATAGAGCTAGAGCTAGAGTAAGAAGAGAGATAGAGATAGAGATGATAGAGATAAAGGAAACAGAGATAAAGAAGCTAGAGATAAAGATGTGAGAGATACAGAGCTAGAGGAGATAGGGAATATAGAATTAGAGATGATAGAGATTACAGAGATAGAGCAGAGACTGAGAGAGAGATAGAGAAAAAGAGAGAAATAGAAAGATATATAGAAATAGCTATATGGATATAAAAACTCTATGTATTTTGCATGTACCAGTTTATTAATAGCTATGTTGCTGGTGTCATTAAAATGTATGTTTCTTGAAGCTAAGGAAGTACTATTTTAACTTTATATTTTTGTATCCTCAGCACTTAGTACAGTCTTGGAACCAAGTAGGAGCTTAATAAATGCTGGTACTTTTTATTTTTGACTGATTATATGGGACCTTTGTATAGTGTCCATAATCTGTCTCTCCTGTTAATGGGTCCCTATTTTAAAGCTAGTTCATCCAAAGAGAAGCCTCTAAGAACTGGGTCAAGACCTTCTTTGTTCTTTTCAGATAATACAAGATCTTGACTTGTCCCTGTATTCCCAACCAGCCTTGTTCAGTCTCTTTGCCTCTTGCTTAAAGCAGACCACGATTCAAAGATTTAGCATTTCAGTAAAATCTCCTGTCTTAGGCAAAGGTTATAAATATAACTGTGATGATAGAAGGATTTTCTAAAAGAAACTCTATTTCTGACTCTAGGCTCAGACCAATGGAATCTATATTAGCTTCCTTAGTGTTTCAGATCCTCTCTTATTTCTCATTCTCACTGTCCCCTAGAAAAATAACTTGATCTAGGGGAGAAAAGTAATCAGGAATGATATTTCCTTTGTTAGAGACATATAACATAGGGTTAAAAGCAAAAACTCCATGCCTCTTAGTGCCTCAGTTTCTCTTTCAGCCAGATAAGAACTATAGCAATAACCTCCTACTTCAAAGAGCTGGTTGGGAGGATTGATTAAGTAATTACAAAATCCTTTGAGCTTGTCCAATACTCATTAAACAGTCAACCAAGGATTTAGTAGCCTATCTCCTGGCCTTTCAGAGTTCCATATGAGGGCCCATTTATGTCTAAAAAGCTGTATTTAGAGTACCAATAAGGGCTTTCATTGAAACTAAACAGCATTTTCTTGAAAGACATACCTTGCATATAACAGAGGATTAATATTGTTAGTTGAATTGAATATTTGTATATGAAACCTAATGTTTCAAGCTAGTCATGACATAATGACCCACTTGGAGACATACATAAACACACATGCATACAATACACCCCCACAACACACATCCAAGCCTCCATTTCTGAAAAAAAAACAAATGGAGGCATACATTCTCTCCTAGAGGACCCTGGCATATGATCAACCAATAGAGGGTAGAGAGATAGGTCTTATTCCATCCTCTTCACAATCATAGGTTGTCTCCAATTCAAATCCACTACATCTTTCAGTAATTTTCACTTAACCTTTTTCCACCAAAGATCTCCTATCATTGTGTTTAAACATTGGCCCCAAACGTTGCCAAAACTAACCATTACCCAGACAACTCGTTACAGTTACTTAGGTAAAATTTTGAACCAACTTTATCTGCAGCATCCTCACACCACCCCCTCAGATCAATTGATGAAGCATGCTCCAAGCCTTTTGTTCCATATTAGGGTCTGGTAAGAACCCACACTTTACTTTTTTAATTTTGGGGAGGTCACACCTTCTGAAAGTGATGATGGACTCATCATATAAAATTAAAAACAAGTATTTTTAGACATGGTCAATATAAGGATGAATTTTGCTTGACGTTTTGTTGCAGTTTTGTTTTTCTTATTCTTTTTCTTCAGTAATGGAGGGTATGAGGAAGCAAAAAATAGAAACTAGTTTTAAGCAAGTCAAGGTTTTGTGTCAATTTAGATGCCTAATCTTATATTAATTGAAAAAGGAATAATTAAAAACATTGAAATTATTTTGAGTGGCATAGAATAAATCAGCAAAATTAGAGGAATAACATATCATGTTTTTAAATCCACAACAGAGTTCTTAATACATTATATATCAATGCATTATTGAACTTTACAGTTTTTGGTAAGGGCACCACCAACTTTCCAGTCATCTTGGTAAATATTTTCTACATCATCTTCAATTCTTTATTCTCACTCACTGCACAAAACCAAATAGTAGCAAAATCTTGTAAACTCTGGAATTCATTTTCTTTCTACTCATATACACACCATCCTAGTTCAGTCCTTCCTTTCTTCTCACCTTCACTACTAATGTCTTCCCAATTGGTCTCCTGGCTCATTTCTCCTTTCTTTATTCTATTCTCCACACAGCTTCCAAAATGACATTCCTAAAGCAAAGGTCTTAACATTTTATTCCCCTATTCAATAAATGATATTACTAACTCTAGGATCAAATATTTCATTTTCATTTTTAAGTTTCATAATGTTTATAATTACTAAGATATCTCTGTCTCCTCTATCATCTCTCCTCTCTCTCACATCTCTGTTTCTATCCCTCTAATTCCCTCTAAATTCTTCTATTTCCCTTTCTATCCCTTTATCTCTTTCTCCTCTATCTATACCTAACTCTAGCTCCTCTATCTATACTTATGTCTTCTCTATAATAATACTGTAGTATGTAGTCTCATATAAACTTGAGAATCCTTAAGCCAGTTCTCACTTTTACTGAGGAATCATTTCTCCTATAGGTGTTTAGAAGGTGATTCTCTAATGCCATTAGTCCAAGATCCCACAAATTGACTTCTTGGCAAGATTTTCAGTTGAAAATACATTTTCAACCAGTCCTACGTAACTTTTAGAAAGAAGTAGTTATTGATATGGTACAATTGGCAAAAAAAAGAAAAGAAAAAGCAACATACTTCCAAATGTCTAAGACACACTGTCCCATCAGTACATATAGTCTATTGCCTTCACAACCATCAATGTTCCAATCCAGCTTCAGTGCTACCATACTAGAAACATTCAGTAAACCGTGAATATGTCAATGTAGAGTATATTCAGCAACCTTTTGATTTTAAGAGGTTTTTTAGAGGTTGAAATATAAAGATTTTATGTGCTTGTTTGTAAAGAACTAGCAATAGTTGATAAAAGTTAAAAAAAAATTAAGCTGAAAAGCTGTCTAATTTTAGGAATCTCCAAAAGCAGAAAGGGCTTCTTTTAGAGAAGTAAATTCCACTTTGGGGAAGAGCAATTAATTTTACCCACGATCAGTCTGAAGATGATCTACGAATTTACTCTGAGTTATAAACTACATGAATGGTTAGATTACCCACAAAAAAGGAAGTTATATAACCTTGAAGTATTTGGGAAAATAGGAATAAAATTAAGGAATATGATTATTGTTTTCTATAGATAGTATAATGGCTAGAATAATGAATACAAATCAACATTACTCAACTATTTTATTTCTTTTTCATCAAATAGAATAATCTTCAAGAATGGGGGGGAAATGACAGAAAATAGAAACCTAATTACAAATTAGGAAATGACTGAAGAGCAACCCCTCCTTGATTTCAGTGAATATAAATTACCTGGCTCCAAGGAAATTTGACCCTAGGAACAAAATGTGCCTACATATAAATCACATCCACTGGTGCTTGAAAATTTCTGTAGTATTGGGGAAAAAATTTTTGGCAATTTTCTAAAAAAAAGTAGTAGATTAATTCTTCAAATTATATGCTTATCACCATGATGACAACCTCTGGCAAAATTTTAGAAAACATTATTAAATGGATAGTTTGTAATCTCTTGGAAAGGGAGCAAGTGGTTACTTAGAGCCAGCATATATTTATTAAGAACCCATGATGTAGAGAATCTTGGGAAGATGCCAGAGCAAGATGTAACCTAGGGCTCCATGTTCCCTTACTACTTCAAATAAGCAAAAAGGAACATAGCCATGCCACAAAACCAATTATTCTGGAAGAAGAGATATCAAATAAGTCATCTTCATGTAAATCTTGCATTAAAAATGACTAAATAAAAAAGAATTGAGGCAAATTCAAAAAGATTTAACACAATAAAAATAGCAAAATCTAGTAATTATTATATTTCCAAAAGTCAGATAAACCTAAAATAAAGATAAGCAAGATTGAAATCATAAAACTAAACAGAGTTGGGAAAAAATTAAATTGAAATGGCACAGTGTTTGTCAAATGGGGATATTTAAGAATAAAAAAATTTCTCAGTGTTTCACAGTAACCTTACACACACACACACACACACACACACACACACACACACACACACACCCCAGCCAAAAACCCAAACTTGATTTTGTCCTAGGATATAAAGATAAAAACAAAAAGGCAGAAATAATAAAATGCCTTAGAACTAAAAATAAAAATGTATAAATGAAATCTAGACTAAAGCTTAGAGTAAAATTAATTAATGATCTTCTGGATGAGCCAAATAATTTAACCTCAAAAAACATATAAATAGTTATATGTTGAACATAATAGAAACAAAAAAGGAGACTTAATAAAACTTATGGGATGTAGGCAAAGTAGTCCTTGAAGGATAATTTATTTCTTTGAAAACTAAAATTGAAAACCAATGAAACAACAATGAAATTTAAGAATTGAGAATTTTTAAAAATTAGCAACGTTGGTAATATAAAAAAGAAAAAAAACAAAAAACTATAGAACTATTAAATTTAGAGTTATTTGATGTATATACTGTTAGATAACCAAGTAAGAAAATGTTGAGAAAAATTAAATTTCCAAAATTTTAAAACTGGGTCAGGTAAATTAATATGAAGAGAAATGAGAATTATCAGAGACTATATCATGTTGTATTCCAATAAAATTAAGTCAAGGGAAAAAGATAAGTATATAGGCAAGATATTTGTATGATGTGTGTTCATATGGATGCTCTAAGCACAAAGATATAGCACTGGGAGGAAGGGTGGGAATAGATAGGTATCTCTGGAATCTAATCCATTCTTCTCCAAGGAATATCACTTTTTTTTGGTCTTCCTGGCAACAGATAAAAAGCCTTGACTACGTGATTGCACCTTCCCTCACCTATCTCTAAAAGGATTGAGAGTTTGGATTTATGTCTCTATCTATCCCTTTCATATATTTGTAGTCTGGGGGGGTATGATTTTCCTGGGTGGAGGGGTTCAAAACAAAAGTCATTTCCCTGATAGCTCCAATCTTACACCAGCCAACTTCTTCCCATTATATCAAATGCCAGATACACAAAAGACCATCATAAATAATGCATAACAAGTAAATCCATTTATTCAAGCAAAAAGCAAACAGAATGAAGAAGTTATACAGATCAGAATGTACCAGAAAATATGAGTCAATTATATTGTCACTCAGAGTGATATGAGATCTCAGTTCACACTAAAAGAGAAGACTCAAACTCACCCAAAGGAAAAGTCTTTGAAATGTCCTGGGAAACAACTTAGAAATCAGCAAAAGGAGCTGGCTTATCTTCATATATGCTCAAATGCACACATATATGTATATACATATACATATACACATACACATAGCTTCAACATTGAATGTATTTTTATGAGTCTCTGTCCTGAAAATGTCTAGAACCATATGGTAATTTTCCTTGAAGTCACTGACACCATTTCTGTCCCTCACATAGGTTTGCATTGTCAAATCAGCATTTCTCCACGATTTAGGAGTCACATATATTTATATGAATGTAAAAGCATGCAAAGTGACCCAAGATTGTTTGGTAGCCTAATTACATTAAAACAAATATTAAATCCTAAGTTGATAAAACAAGAAATAGAGACAACTATCAAATATCAGAAAAGACAACTGAGGAAGCTATATATGAAGTACCTAAGGAGAAAATATACAAGTTCAAAAGAATTCAATATATGGTCTGATATTAGGAAAATAATCATATAAACATATAAATATCATATAAATATATGAACATAATCATATAAACCAGGGGTATCCAACCTTTTAGCTCTTCTGAGCCATATCACCCAGCAAAAACTTGTCAAAGGTCATCATGTACAGAAAAAAATATTAATTTATAAAATATATCAATATGATTTTATGTAACAAATTTATAAATTATAAAAACATAAATTTATATTTTAAACAAGTTATAAAATAATTAATTAAATATGAGTCAAGGTTTTTTAAATGTGCACATTTTTATTAAAAATACAGAAGTCATATGCTTAGAAAGGTTTTTATTTAATAAAATTGAAACCACATACCTAAAATTGTTAAACAAATAATCTAAATTTAATTGTAATGGAGAAACTAGATTTTCTGGTACAAACAGACATAAAGTGAGATATCCCTCTCTTCGATATTATTTGTTATATATCTAAAAGTGCCAGATATATCAATATGAGAGAAGAATGAAATTAGAAATATAAACAAAATGTAGAAAAAAATTCTCCCTATGTAGTGGCACTTTGAGGATGCAAATAAAGAAACTCCTAGAGAATCAGTGGGGGAAAAAACACTTGAGATTATTAATAATATTAATAAAGTAGCAAGATACAAAAGAAATTCACAAAATCATTTATGTTTGTATACAATATTAATAAAAATAGGATGAAATGTTAATGGTAGAAATTCCATTCAAAGAAATATGTGTACAATGAATGAAATTTAACTCATAAGATTTCTATAAATACAAGCACAAAATAGTCTTCATACATATAAAGACATATAATAGGAGAGAATACAGTGTTTGTGGTTTGATCATGCCAAAGCAAGTATTATTTAAATTTATAATTATTTTTATTGTAAGTTACTATTTTTATTGTTTTTTAAAGGCAGGATCATGAACTTAAATATAGAAAGTCAGGATCATCTAATTAGAGCACCGTAAACAAAAAAAGAAAGCAAGAATGTTTTTCTGTGAAGAGAAATCAGACTGGTTTTGTTGGCACCATAGAGCAAGGTTAGAAGTAAGAATTTGAAGAAAAGGAGAGGAAGAATTCTGCTTAAAAAGGAAATGTATTTGCAACAGTGATGTAGTACAATCTCTGGAGTTACTGTCCTGACTCTCACTAGAACTGTTTAATCACATCTCCAAAATGTGGATGCTACTTCTTCATTCAGGGTTCAAGGGGAATTTATTGGGCTAAGGGAAGGGTGGGACACATGTGTATGTATATGTATATCCATATCAGTATATGCATATATGTATACATACATATATTTTCAATATAATTTATTTTTCTTATCTCTTTTCTGGGAAAAAAGGGAAAAAATTGAAATCCAAACCTTGTAAGAACTGTGAATAATAATAATAATATAATAAAATTTCTATACTAATCATGTAAAAACATATGTTTCATTATGAATTTTGAGTTCATTACCTCTCTGTCAGGAAGTGGGTAGTATATTTCCTCACCAATCTTCTGAAATTATCATTAACCATTGCAGTGAAAAAATTTCTCAAGTCTTTCGCATAAATTCATTTCTTCTGATGTTCTCCTGCATTCTGAATCTGTTCATATAAGTCTTCCTAGGTTACTCTGAAGTCATTCCTTTTATCATTTATGGCACAATCATGTTCCACTACATTCATATAACATATAATATCATTTGTTCATTCCACTACTTTCATATAACAATTTGTTCATTCCCCACTTGATGTCCCCTTCTACATTTTTGCCACTATAAAAACAGCTGTTTTGGCACCTGTTCTTGCTCCCTTCATGAGGTTAGGACCATCTGTGACAGACTAGGGACTCCTTTATGTGCTCAGGCTCTTCTGGAGGCAGGTTTTTATTCAGTCATTGTGTTGGAAGGCTCCATGCATCCACTCCTGACTAAGACCATTGTCAAAATTCCCCAGAGCTCTGTTTATCTCCTTGTGTTGACCTGCTTTGTCTCTGTGTGGAATCCTTTTAGTCTTGTAGGTTATAAACCCACATTGCTATGCTTCCTTCAGCGTTTATCAGTTGATCTACTTTATTATATTTTAGAAAGATATTTTTACTAAGCTGGCATAATTGGTTCAAAACACCCTTCAAAGTTAATTCACACTTTCATACCAGTTCATACAGAGTTCATGGAAAAGTTGACACAAGCTTAGGCAGCATATGTTAAAAAACTAACACCCTATTTCTGGTTATTAGAAGAGTTTTTGTACCCTGATTTGGAACTCATGATGTTCCCTTTGACCAGTATGTAGCTTTATATAGATCTCCTTCTGAAATCAATAATCTGCCTTGCTTAAATGAATCTATCTTGCTCTTCATACCTGGGATTCTAATGAAAAACTCAAATCCTTCAAATGTCTGAAGTTTATGAAGTCTTCATCTGGACAAGAAAAGGAGATGACTGAAGATCTACCCTCCTTCACAAGTGATTCCTCTCAGGGGTTTTACTGGAATTATTTTCTCCTCACTTACCTGTGATTTTTAAACTGGCTTGCTCTTTTATAGAAGACCCATAGGGTGTGACCAATTATCCACAGGAAAAAAATCAAGAAATGTCTTGGGCAACATCACTCCATTTCATCTAATAGCTTTAAGGCCTAATTATGCTTTTCTAATTTCCTAATTTGCTTGATGGATTGATTCAAAAGGAGTGTTCTCACCTGGTTATGATTGTTACTTAAAGTGAGATATGTTGAAGATTGATTCAATAGAAGTATTTTCACTTGATGAAAGTATCAGAACTAGAATGTTTTGTTAGTTATTTTTAAGTGAGATGAAGTGACTGATTGACCCAACCCCAAAAGTAAAATAAGTTGTTTGGGAAAGTAGCACAAATCTTCAAACAGAAACTAAATGACAATCTGGGGGGAATGATTCAGAAGGCTTTCCTATTCAGGTATGACTTAAATGTTTTGGATGGTCAGGTGATACCATGTTATTCACTGAAGTTAATTAAATATAGCAGAAGAATATATATATATATATATATATATATATATATTAAAATTACTACAATAGAAAATTATGGAACATAATAAATAGAACATAATAAAATGTTATCTCTGTGCTAAAATTGACTATTTTCTTCTTTCCAACTTTCATACATACCTTTGAAAAATACAAATTCGGAGCATTTACTGTACAGCCCCGGTGATGCTGCCATATACTTTCCCTTTTCTTCTTCTTTGAGATCACTTGAGATTGAATTATTAGAATTTTCCTTTTGATAGTCATCACTTTTTATCATATCCTATGAAAAAATAGGCTGCTCATGGCATTGAAAATATCTTTCCTCTGCATTTTAGAATATTTTCCTAAAATTTAAAGTCCATAATGGACAATGTTTAAAGTTAACTTCTTTAACCATTTCAAACTCTAAGATGACATAGTCACATTTGTCTAAATTTCCCTTTTCTTCCATATCATACACTGGTTCTTTGCTTTGGTCAAAAGTTAATACAGCATTATTAAGTTGTGAACAAGGCAATGTAGGAAGTAATCAGTGGTTAGTTTTCAGTGGAATAAAATTTCTTTGGGTTGGCTGGATATTTGAAATTTATTCTTACGATTACATCTTTTATTGGAACTATGTCCCATTAAGGATGAATATACACTTCTACCCTCTCACTAAGCATAAATAGCTAATACACCAACACAGAACCTGGTCTTACAGTGGAAGAAGATTTTGTGTTTACAGAGATCCCCCTCAGATGACTGTGTGCATTTGTCTGGGAGGAGCCAGACCATGTGGGTGGGCAGGTGGTGCACTACTTACCATGCAAGTTTATGTCTCTCCTTAGTGCTGCCTGGAGGTAAACTAGGATGATAATTGTTTAAAAGGAAAGCAATGGCAAATAAATGATAATAATAATAAAACTACTTTCAGAAAACCAAAGGCCATTGAAGGAAGAAAATTTACTACACAAAAGACATGGCAGGAGGAATGCCAAGAGACGCTGACTGACTCATGAGAAATTTACAGCATAATTGACAGGAAATTATAGCTTGAGCTGAAGTGACAAGTCATTAAATGAATATCAGAGAAAATAAACGGAAAATGATATTCCTCCGAGACAAATAACCCACTAGGATGCTACCAAGAAGCTAGTGGCAAATATGCACTCTGAAAAGATAAAGAACATCCAAGTAGCATTTGTGGTGACAAATGGTGACAAATAATGAAGGATGGCTTCAACAAGGAAAGGAGAAGGTGAAAGATTCCAGTTTCTTATCATTTGGAAGGAGAGATTATATATGAATCAAACCTACTTGGGAAACAAGAAGGAAGTGAGAATCAGGTCAGCAGTTGGACTTCAGGATATGATTGACTGTGGGGCAGTTAATCTGTTCACCTTGAATTGACTGACTTGGCAGTTAAACACCTACATGTTGACCCCTCACAATCTTAAATCACACTATGAGGACTGTGAAGGCCAACTTAGCCTCCGGATCTTCTGGCACAAAGGAAAGAACTTTTATTCAGACAATAGGGGTTGCACTGGTAAACTACTGACAAAGCCTAGGCTTAGAAGATGAATTAAAATCATTTTGTTAATCTCTGACACATATGTTGCCATTGTTCAGTGGTATCCAACTCTTTGTGAGCCCATTTAGGGTTTTCTTGACAGATGGATACGTTTTATGGATGAGAAAACTGAGGCAAATAGGGTTAAGTGAGTTATAGTCTTAATTGTCATATGACTAATAAATATCTGAGGCTTTGAACTCAGGAGAAGGAATCTTCCTGATTCCAGGCCCACTGGATATCCACTGCTCTACCCAGCTGCCTATTAAACAAAAGCTTCAGAAGACTCAGAAGACTAAGACTCTTAGTTCTAGAGATTAAGAGGTCATCCAACTCAAACCTTCATTTTATGAAGTTTGAGGAAAGAGGACAGAGAAATTAAGTGACTTAGTATCATACATAAAGGAAATGGCAAAAGTAGTATTTTTGGATAATTTTAGGATTTTTCAGATTTTCATCATCTTCAAGTGGTTGTCTGGAAGACCTAGAATCAAATCCCTTGATTATCTTATGCTTCCTCTCTTGGTGATTCTGAACTTAACCTCCCTAGGACCCTATGACTTATCCACTAGATAAGGTATAAGAAATTTCCATTTTCAGTGGTAGAAGAAACTCCCACAATGATGAAATCACATCCTTGATAGTGGTATTCTTTAGATATTCCGGTACTACTGGATTTTAATTTTTATGACTACCTTAAAATCGCACCCATTCTAAAAACTCAGTTGTCAGCTTCACCTGAGAATTAGACAACAATAGGGCTTTTCAATCAGCCAAAATAGATGCTCATATAGTTCCTACCAAAACTTAGAAAGGGAAAAAATAATTAGACTGAAGTTACAGTCAAGGCCAGAACTTATGGTTGGTAGGCAAGTAACTAACTCATCAATTGCACCATTCTACTTCTCAAAAATATTTAGGGGCAGCTAGGTAGTGCAGTGGATAAAGTGCTGGCCCTGGAGTCTGAAGTACCTAGCTGTGTGGCCTTGGGCAAGCCACTTAACTCCATTTGCCTTGCAAAAACTAAAAAAAAAAATCTGACTTAATGTCTATTTACTCATAATTTACATACCATCAAAACAACCCTGCTTAACTGTTTTCCAAAGTCAGAGTGAATTAGAAGCAAATCAGAAGGAGGAAAAGAAATTTCTATACACAGACTTTAGAGAAAGCAAGAACAAATCATAGCTGATAGAGTAAGGGTGGGAGAGTAAAAGAAACTCTTAACAAATCAAAATTGACACAGAGGCTATCAGAGTACCATCATGGATGATCACCTTGAGGACTCAAACTCATTATCCAGAGTTTAAATTATATTCAACATACTCTGCTTAAGAAGTCAGGGGTGTGATTTTTTGAAAGATTTCAATCCAAAAAAATGCTTTAGAATACAAACTCTGGGGGTTAAAAAGAAACAATCTAAAAAAAAAGACCTCAATTAGTCAAAAGTATGGTTCAAACTTTGGGGGTTAAAAAGAAACAATCTAAAAAAAAAAGACCTCAATTAGTCAAAAGTATGGTTTTTAATCAATCAAGAATCATTTATAAAGTGCTTACTAAATAAAGGCCTGGGGGTACAAATGAAAGGAAATAATCCCTAGTAGCAAAGTGCCTACACCCTAATGAGGGAGATAACAAAGATATATAAATATGTGCAGCATAAATGTAAAGAGAATGAACATGAATGAATATTAAACAGCTAAATAAAAGGCTCTTTAAAGAGAGGGTCCTCATAGTTGAGGAACTCCTAGATGATGGTGCTTGTCTTGTAGCTTGAAGGAAGAACTGAACACATACTGAGTACAGGTGGTGGGTGAGTACATTCTAAGCATTTAAGACAGCAGTGACATTTCCCTGGGATTGGGAATAGTTAATGACTAGAATTTAATATAGTTTTCAAAGTGCTTTGAACATATTGTCTCATTTGATCTTAAGGATCACTTGAAGAACGTATCTCATTATTATATTATATTTTATTATATCATTATATTAATTATTATTATAACATTATTTTCAGATGAGGAAACTGATGCTGAAAGAGGTTGAGAGGCTTGCCTGGGGGTGACAGCTAGAGACCCAAGATGGTATGACGTGGAAAACAGAGTGGCTTTGGCATCACAGGTTTCCTGGCCCAGACTCTTTTTCTTAGTCCTGTGACCTTGGCTGAATCAGTGAGCCTGTTTCTTCAATTGTGATGTGATGATAATTTTTTTCCAATCTACTTCCAAGAGTTGTTTTTTGGTGTATAATCTCTATAAATGTCTATGTCCTGCTCAAATATGAGGGATGCTACTATCTCCTTAAAGCATACAATTTTCCATGCAGTTTTTGCCGGGAGTACCACAAAGGTTCAAATATACAGAACATAATGTTACCATATCAGCAGCAATATTTTGAGTACATATTTATTTAAAAAAAAGATTTGTTTGTACAATAACAAATTTTGTTTACCAATTGGAATCTTCTGCTTGTAGAACCACAGTCTAATGACTATCCAACTGGAGCCATTTACCAACACGATGCCCTCATTAGGTAAATGTGACATTGAGAAAGTGGTCTATACTCAATGCCTCCACTTCCTTTCCTCTTCCTCTCTTCCAAATCTTCTGCAAATGGGCTTCCAACCTCATCATTCAGCTGAAACTATTCTCTCCAAAGTTTCCAATGATCTCTTAATTGCCAAATCTAATAGCCTTTTCTCAAACCTCATCCTTCTCAATTTATCTGAGTATCTGATGCAGCTGATCACCCTCTCCTACTGGATACTCTGTCTTAGGAAACATTTTGCAACAATGATCTCTCTTGGTTCTCCTTTTGTCTGCCCAGTCCTCAAATTCCTTTGCTGTTTCTTCATTCATGTCACAACCTCTAACCACAGGTGTCCTTCAAGATGGTATCCTGAAGGTATCCTCTTGTCTTTCTTAGTCTTTATCCTTTTACTTAGTGAGCTCACTGACTCCCAAAGGTTCTATTATCATCTCTATGCAAATGATTTCCAGATAGATTTATTTAGCCTTAATTTTTTCCCCTCAGTTATGATCACATAACTATCTATTGGACATCTCAAACTCAGTGCCCTTTAGGATCTCAAACTCTGCATTCAAAACATTATCTTTTCCCCCCTCAATCCCTCCCCTATTTAACGAGTTTTTTTTAATGTCAGGGGCAAGTTACTTAAACTCTAATTGCCTCTAGGGAACTCTAAAACTATTAGTTTCAGAGGAGGTTGAGATCTTTAGTAGTAAAGGGAGTTTGTACAAAAGATATTCCTCTAAATTGATACAAATATCAGTTAGCCTTCCCCACACCCTACAAAAAAAAGAGTACTAAGGGAACATTAGAAATCCAGAAACAATAAGAATTGAAAAGGATGCAGAACCAATACAATTCTTTTAATCATACAGTAGAGAGAAAAATGAACTCCAAATAACAAGATACATAAATTTTTTTCCATGAAAATTGATTATTCAGTCTAGAGCAAAGAAAGGAAGTTGTTTCAAAAGACTGAGTTAAAAATAAAAGAGATGTTTGTCAAATTATAATTGCCAGTGTAGATCAGACCAATAGTCCATCTAGTCCAGTGTTCTCTCTGACATTGGCATCAAGGAATAGTTTGGCAAGCTTCCCATCATGATATTGCCTTCAAAGAGCTGGGAATGGGTTCCAAGCTTCCTTTAGTGTTCCTTAGCAGCTCATTATGGAGCTATCATCCATGAATTTTTCTTAACTTTTCTTGAACCTATTTATATCTTCAGTTTGCATCACCCCTTAGGGTAATGAGTTCCATTAGTTTATTAACTGCTGTGTAGGCTTTCCTTTATTTGTCCTAAAATGCCTCCTTCAAGCTTCAAGAGTTACCCTCTAATTCTAATATTCTGAGTTCTAGTGAACTAACCCCTGTTAATCCTCCCCCTCTAGTTCATGATTTCATAAACTTCAATTATATCCTCTCCCCACCTCCAAGCTTTCATCTTTCCAGGCTGGCATCTCACATTTTTAATCCATTCTGATAGATTGTCCTTTTATCCTTTAGATTTTTTTTTTTGGTTATCCAAAAAAGGATTTCTAACCCCTTTCTTATACCTCTTGTAATATGTAGACCAGCACCACACAATATTATATTCCAGGAATTTGCACTGTAGATTTATAGAAAAGATGTTGTTTTCTGACTTTTTTTGTCTTAGTAATGTTTATTATGTACAAGGCAGAGTGTAATGATAAGAGCATGGAATTTAGAGTTGCAGTACCTTATTTGTAATCCCAACTCTTCTACTTCTTACCTATATGACCTTGACAAATCATTTTCCTCTCTGGGACTCAATTTTCTCACTCAAATAATGAGAGCATTGACCTATGTGACGTTTAAGCTCAAAGTTCTCTTTTAGTTCAAATCTATAGTACTATGATGCCCAGAATTTTTTGGCCCTTATGATGATAGAAACATATTCCAAGGTCCCAACCATCCCTGGGTCATATCTGATAAAGAAGCTTAGATTTTTCCTTCCCACTAAATACATCACCAGTCATTTATCAACAGTGATAATACATCTGCCATTTCCTTGCTCTTTTTCCTTAGCTTGGTGAGATCTCTTCTGTAGTTTATCAGCAAGTTGACATTGAAGTTGAGTCAGTAAATTTTATTTCCAATCTTACTAAAGATATTCAGACTTTCCAGTGGTTTGACACTTCAAAACTTTATAAGATAACAATTAAAATAACAAGCTACCTGATCCAATGTCAGTGATAATAAATTACTGAGCATCAGTATACTGTTAAAGGCTATAATGCTCCATTTAAATGGGTATAGTGTGCCCCTATTTGGATTGAAATGTGCAATACAAAATATCTATTTCTTTCTGCCTTTTGCTTTGAGTCATTTTCCTTCATATTCCCTCAGTACAGAAGTTTTAACAGAGAAGCAAAGAATCATAGATTTAGAACTGAAATAATAAGAACTAGCATTTTTACAGGGCTTCAAGGTTTGCAAAGTGCTTTACAAATATCTCATTTGATATTCACAACTCTGGGATGTAGTTACTACTATTTTCTTAATTTTATATATGAAGAAACTGAAATGAAGAAAGATCATGACTTACTCAGAATGATTCAGGTAGTGTCTGAAGTCAGATTTAAATTTAATGTTTCCTGACCCTTAAGTCTAGAATGTCAGTCATTTTACCTCCTGGATGCCTCCATTGACTGTACAGACCATCTAAGACAACCTCAACATTTTGCAATTGAATAATCTGACTTCTAGACTTCTTCAGAGTCAGATTGTGAGGAACTTATAGAATTTCAGAAAATCTATTCCACCCTGCAGATTCTCCTGATAGGAAGAATAATATCTCTAGGGTCCTATGACCATCTTCTTAGAGAGTGTCTAATTCTAACCCAATTCATATTCTAAACAGGTTCATTAAAATTGAGCCAATTTTCTTAGATAGGAAATAATTAGCCTGGCAAACCTTCAAAGATCCTTACCCAACAATGAATACTGTTGGAAAAAAACAAAACAAAACAACAGCAACAACAAAAAACTTATCCAAAAACCAAACTGCTACTCATAGAGTTAAGAAATTCTGAATTTCTAGTTCCGAACTTAGAACTCAGTATCCACTCTTTGATCTCTCTACTTTAGTCTGCCTTACTTTATCTCTATTTTGAAAATATTTTGGAAGCCCTTGCTCCATCTATTGAAGCTACCTCTCTTCTCTCTTCTCCTATTGGGTAATCTCTGATTGAATCTTTAAGGAAGGGCCATGGATGGAATCATGGAGTAAAGAAAAGCTGAATTAAAGCCTACATTTGACATTAATTAGTTGTATGACACTGGGCAAGTCACAAACTTTCTCAGCAGTTTCTTTATTTAGAAAATTGGCATAACAATACTACTTTTTTTCACAGGGTTCTTGTGAAAATAAAAGAAGGCAATGTATATGAAGTGTTTTGTAGTTCCCTGAAAGTAGGGATTTTGTTATTAATTTTATTTGTATGCTTAAATGTTTGTTGAGTCAATATGTATTAGATAATCTTATCTTAACAGAAAATTGGGAGCTTAGTCTAAAAACACACACTATTGGTAGAGTTCACACAAAGTATGGAATGATATCAAGGTCAATAACTATTAAATTAAGATTTAGATTATGGTCAGAATTGTTGGTTGACTTGTATACACATTAAAATTTAGTGAATAGACAGCTCTGGAGTCAGGAGGACTGGAATTCAAATCCAGCTTCACACACTTAATAATTACCTAGCTGTGTGACATTGGGCAAGTCACTTAACCCCATTGCCTTGCAAAAACCTTAAGAAAAATTAGTGAATAGGACAAGACAAAAGTCACATAATCACTTTTCATCCCTCTCCCCCCAAGACTTCATGGGGATAATCTGCTAGCTGCAAATGCTTCATATTTGGCATAGCAATTATTATGAAATATCATCTTAATAATAGTCAATTAAATGATGTAATCAAACCTGCTAAGTCCAAATATATTGACGAAATTTCCTAGATACATGTATATTGCAATTGTTCTGAAGTTAAGATGGTGGTGAGGAAGAAAGGTGAAAATATAGAACCCAAAATTAAGGTAAATTCAGAATTCTTTTGGGTGGAGAAATGCATAACTGAAAATATAAGAATTAGCTATGTCCAATAGCTAGAAAATGCTAAAAGAATAGTTCCTATAATGAGACCATATCTTTAAGTTATATGGGCATGGGGTAGATGGGGAGTGGAGGGAGGATTGTTTGGAAACATATCAAGAGGAGAACAGAGCAAGAAAGACTATTAAAATAAAGCAGGTGGCCAGGGAGATGAAGAGATAGCAACTGTTCCACCTAGACCTCTCTGTCCAAAGCAAGACCTCAAAACAGATGAACACATGGACACATTTTATGTTGCCAGTGCAGATTAGATCTGCACACCCTCAGTGTATGTGGATGGCTGTAATCTGAGAAGAATAATTCAGGCAGAAACAGAGATTTGAAGTGCTCTTCACAATATCTGTAATATAGTTGTTGGTTGAAATGTACAGCAATTTTTTTAAAGGCTCAAATGTTTATCAGCAGGATGGTACACAGTGAAGTCGTTCTAAAGTGGGAAAGGGTTTATTGTAATTGTGATTGCTCCAAATTGAATGAATGAGTTCAGAGGAAAGATAAACAAAAATTAAGTGACTTTTCTTTTGGAGAAAAATGCCCTGGCAGAAATTCCAGTCACTTCACTTAAAATACAGAAATAAAAAAAACCCAAGCAATATTTAATACATTGTGACTGGGGATAGCTGCCCCTGAGGAAATCGAGGCCTTTGCCAGAGGCCTGTGGGTAAACCTGCCCTGGCCCAGCCACCTTTGGAAATTCTGCCTTGTGACCTGGTCCTATGAGAATTGTCTGTTTAATATTGTACAGACTCATGAATCCAGATTTTGGGTATTATATTAATCCAAAAGCATTTATTAATCATTGAGGATAAAAAGATAAAATTTAAATAGTTTTTATCCTTGGGGAGCTGCTATATAATGAAGAAAGATGTACATGTACACAAACCCACACTATATATAATTTGCCAAAGGAAGTTTCTTAATAGTGATGTTCTGTGGTGAGTGAGACAAGATCCTGGGTAATTTTGGAATTTATATTGGAATAAGATATAAAATTCAGGGATCATTCAATAGACAACAAAAAATACATCTCAAACAATACCTTCTCTGTGAAGCCTTTTCTGATTCCTCCAGTAGTATTGCCCACCAAAATATCTTGGAGTTAATTACTTTATATTTATATATAACTACACATGTTCCTGTTGGTTTTTTTCTTTAGAAGATACATTCCTGGCAAGTAGAGATTATTCCACTTGTAATTGTATCTATAATATGTAGCATAGTGCCTAACATAAAGTAGGCACTTAAGGAATACTTTTTAATTGATTTATTGATCCATATTGGTGACAGGAATGCTTTATAATCATAAATTGCAGGTACCCCCAAATCCACAAAAATACATAAAAATTGTATCCATAATATATTTGCTCTATAAGTGTTCATTGGTTACAACCTGAATATCTTGAATATTTTGTATGCTTTCTAATTATAAATCAATCAACAAATTATGTGTGTGTGTGTGTGTGTGTGTGTGTGTGTGTGTGTGTGTGTGTAGAGAGAGAGAGAGAGAGAGCATCTAGCATGTGAAAAGCACTGTGCTGCAAATGACACAAAAAGGTTTCCAATTTAATTAGAGATAGAATCTATCTCCAGTCTAGCTAGTCTACTTAAAAAGTAATGTTACTGAGCCAGCTAGGTGATGCAGTAGATAGCACTCTCCATCTTGGAGTCAGAAGGACCTGAGATCAAATCTGGTGTCAGATACTTACAAGTTGTGTAACCCTGTGCAAATCATTTAGCCCTGACTGACTTAAAAAAAATAGAAAAAAAAGACTAATATTATGATGTGGCTTATAGAAAACAGATGTATTATGTTATAGCAATGCCATGTATAGTGTGATAGGCAATGTGATATAGTTGAGAGAGAGCTAATTTAGAATCAAGATGACCTGTGTTCAAGCTTTGCATCTTATATCCTGTTTGTATGACCCTGTCAATGCCCTCAGTCTCTTACTGTCTGAGGTAGCAGAATGAAGGAAAAAGCATGTATTCAGTCTTTGATAAATTGCCAAATTGCCTTAGGAGTTCCAAATACCAATAAAAATCAAATGTTCAGACCCTATACTCCTCCTCCCACAGCGCAGCAAAAGAATCCATAGAAAAGATAACATTATAAGGCAGCAAATCAGTAAAACTCTAGTGTCAAAGGAATGATATAGTATGTAGGAAGAACTTCAGGACTTTATAATACTGGAATTTTAGAACTAGAACAGGTTTCAGAGATCACCTAATCCTATGCCCTTATTTTACTAATGGGGAAGCCTAAACCCAGGCTTGTTAAATGGTAATGAAGGATCCAGGTCTCATTCACAGGTCTTCAGGCTCAAATGCTAGTAGCTTTTTAATGACATTATGCTGGGAGAGCTCACCATGGGCTGGGGGAAGTCATGGAAGAGGAAGACATTGAACAACCCTTGATTATCGATAGGAGGAGAAAGGGGTAGGGAACCATTTCAGGTTCAAGAAAGGGATGAAAAATGTGAACAGCAG
The DNA here is from genome assembly GCF_037893015.1 of Macrotis lagotis. Classification (NCBI taxonomy): domain Eukaryota; kingdom Metazoa; phylum Chordata; class Mammalia; order Peramelemorphia; family Peramelidae; genus Macrotis; species Macrotis lagotis. The sequence continues at coordinate 196,734,481 of NC_133660.1, forward strand.
AAATAAAAAAGTACTGGTTTTTTTGAAGACAATGGATATAAACCAACTTGGCTGCAGAGAAGGATGCATTGTAGGGTAGAAAAAGAAAGAATAATGAAAAGTCAGGTTAGAGTCAGACTGCAGATGGCAATGAATGCTTTTGTCAGTGAGTTACAATTAAAGTTTTTTAATATTGGATATACAGTGTAAAATCAGTGTTTTCAAGGTTACATCTATTTTTGCTGAAGACACTGAAGTTCACTAGATATGGAAGATGTCAGTAATGCATGCTGACCAATAAATGCTGACCCACTAAGGAATTGCTTAAGAGGCAAACTGTATGAGGGGCTCACTTAGGAAAAACACTCAGATGTTGCTGGGGAACAAAATTTCTCTTTTTCCTCTACGTCTCTCTGTCTTTTTTTGTTTTAGGTTTTTGCAAGGCAAATGGGGTTAAGTGGCTTGCCCAAGGCCACACAGCTAGGTAATTATTAAGTGTCTGAGACCGGATTTGAACCCAGGTATTCCTGACTCCAGGACTGGTGCTTTATCCACTACGCCACCTAGCTGTCCCTGTCTCTCTGTCTTAATCTATTCTATTACTTTTTTTGTGTCCTCTGACCAGCTACTAAGTAAACATTTTCTTTTTTAGAGAAGAGTTAAAATATGATTTAGGTTTCAAATTAACAATGCTTATTTGTATATTCAACTTGCAATAAAGTAGGAGGAGGATTTTCTTTACTATGAATATATATAGAAATATATACATATATATGCAAGTCAGTTACAAATACATATACACAATATGGTAATAAGTTATAATGAAAATAGAAAAGGAAGGAAGCAAATAAAATATAAACTGCCTCTACATAACTCAAGTTACAGAATTCTTCCAGGGAGATGTATATAATTCCTTCCTCAGCCTATATGGAATTCTATCCCCATGGCAACAGGCAGGAAGCATTCTATTCTAAAGAAGAGCTGGGTAAAAACAGGGGAACACATTTCTCATATTACAATGGGAATCAATGGGCAAATACAATTTGCTTTAGAACCATATTTGATTTACAGCTCACATTGTTTAAATGTGCTTCATTTCTAGAATAATACATGATTTAGAGAATATTTAATAACAGAAAATCTACTATGCTATTCTTGAATATGGGATCTTACTGTTTCACTTTGGCACAAGGCTCTTCAAAGTGGCAGCTTGTACCACCAAAAAAAAATGTAAACCAAAAAAACCAAAACAAAATTTGCTTGGCATATGATAAGGTACACAGCTTGGCAAAGCAACCCTGAGAAACACCAGTGGTTCAAAGGTTCTCTATTGCTGGGAGCAATTGAAAGACAAGGTGGTATAAGTCAAACCACAATATGGTATTGCCCAAGGCCACAACAAGAAAAGGTCACTGTGAGCTCTGAACCAATAGGACTGACCTATTATGGGGAAATCATACTCTGGCTTTTCTCCTACAGGAATACATTACTATATAACAAGCAGCCTTAGAACAGCCATCTTTGAATATAATGGAATTTTCCAACTCCTTTCCTTAAAAAATGTTTGAAAATGAAAAATGACTTTTGTGAGCCTAAGAAATCAAGAACTCTTCCCCACCCTCCCACCATATAACATATTTTATGATGAAGGGTTTCCAGTACATACAGAGTTAACATGGAGAATTCCCCTTGAATTCATGCACTAGTTCTTCACTCTCTCTCTCCTGCCCCCAAGCTAATCAGAAAAGAACAATGAATGGTGTTCATTCTGGAATTTCTTGGCTCCCATTCATTTTTGTCAAAGCCATATTGCTATTTCAACTTTGCTTTTTGTGTGTATGCTTCATGGAAAAGAAGCTCCAATGAGAATAGTCCGAAGGTCAATAACACTCCAAGGCCTGTCATGGAGTTGACTGACCTGGAGCATTTGGAAGGAAGAGTCCTGCTTAGTAACACTTGAATAATACACTGTGTTAATCGGAACATCTGGGGGTAAGTCTTTAGCAGGGTGCATTGGGATTTGGATGTACAAATCCCATTATTGGTAATGGGAGTTATAACCCAGCTGCCCACATGCTATGCTAAAACTATCACAAGATCTTTATGGTATTCCAGACTCTCAAGAAGCTTTCACCTTAGACTTTGAAGTTGTTAATACAAAATGCAAAAGCAGATTTCTAGCCTTATACAATTAAAACAAATTTTCTTTTGAAAAACAACACCTACCGCACCGTTAGTAGACAAATGTCTGCAAGTTAACCATCTAAAAGCAATAAACAATAAACTTAAATTATAGGAAAAAACAATTAGTATGCCAATTAGTCTCTATTGCAGGCAACTTGCGTGAAAAAACAAAAATTCCTGTTTCACCGCTGTACAAGTGTCATGGAATGAACTCAAGTCATTTAGGATTCACTAATAATTATAAAGGGGCATTTGACAAATTATGATATGACTCTATAAAGTAGTAATGTAAAATGGCTAACCACCAAATGGTAAAAGCTTTTCTACTTCACCAGCTTTTAAAAGGGTACAACATGGTAATAGAGAATCACTTTACAGTAAGCAAATAAATCTGAGGATGCATATGCTGTGTGTCAGTTTCATGCGGTTCCTAAACAAGATTTTTACTGGAAATGTTTTCAATGCAAGAAGATAATAAGATGGGGAAAAACACGTCATTCATCAAGCATAGCCCGCCAAAGCATGGCCTCTGGTGTTATTCTTGAGGGTATAAAGACCAAAAGGAAAGAATCCATTCCAGTCCATTGAGTTCACCACCCCATTTGAAAGCACCATGCCACAGATCAAAAGACCTTTCAAAAAGCATATTGCAAAGAGTACACACATCACAGGCAGTGCCTGGAGATATCTTTCCAAAACAAGGAAGAGGGTTTCTCAGGCTTTGGACTTAGCCTTTGGAATCACAACTATCATATTGTTGTATAGGTCCCAATCTGGTCTAGAGCTCTCCAGTGGAAAGGTAGGATGGAGGGAGAGAGAGAGAGAGAGAGAGAGAGAGAGAGAGAGAGAGAGAGAGAGAGAGAGAGAGAGAGATGCAGTAGGGAAAAATGAGATAATTGTAAAAGTGCTTAGCTTAGTATCATACATAATAGGTACTAAATAAATTATTCTTCCTTTTTTGTTTTTGTTTTCCTCATCTCTGATCAATGACCCTTGAGAGCAAAGTAAGTATAAGAACTTGAAGTCTCCTAGAAGGTGAGACATCTAGCATGGGAAAGGCCCTTATATGTTACTTAATCTAGCCCCCCCACACACCTCATTTTAGAGACAAGGATTCTGATAGCTGGAGAAGTACAGGTTTAGAGGCCATCTAATCCAACCCCCTCATTTTACAGGTGAAGAAACTGAGTTCCAAAATAGTTCAATGAAGTACCCCAGGACTCATAGATGTTAAGTGGCAAAAGTACTACAAATCTAAATATTTTCCTTTCATGCTACCTGTATGTCATTTAAAACTGACAACTTCATTAATAAGAAGAGTTTACATTTACATAGCAAGGTTTCTTAACTTTTTCTTTGGATGTACCCTTTTGGCAATTTGGTGAAACCTATGAATCTCTTCTTAGAATGGTTTAAAAATAAAAAAACCATCATAAAATTACAAAAGAAATCAATTACATTGAATATGGTTATATAGTATGTTTGGAAAAGCTTACAGAATCTAGGTCAAGAATGTCTGAATTAAAGCTAATGCTTTTTTTTCCTCATATTGATGTTTGTCCTTGATTCTCAAAGAAGAATGTGACATCAGGGGATGTGATGCCATGACAAGAATACTAATTGGGATTTGAGTGAGGGGGTGCTGCTCTAAGTCATAGGTCTCACCTCTAGAGACATTTGGGTCAAGTGTCCAGATATGAATCAGGATGACTGGCCCTGGTTGGGAGATAATCAGAGTTAAGTGACTTGCCTGATGTCACACAGCTAGTAAGTGTCAAGTGTCTGAGGCTGGATTTGAACTTCCATCCTCCTGACTCCAAGACCAGTGCTCTATCTACTGCACCACCTAGCTGCCCTTCCTTGTAATAACTATTTGAACTACCTAGTAAAAATATTATCCACATTTTACAGATGAGAAAACTAAGGTGTAGAAAGATTAGCAACTTTTGTGTGATTATCAAAGCTGGTAAATGTGAGAATGGGAATCTAATAAGTATCCAAATCCAAAATCAGAACACATTTGATTGCATTTCTTTGGATCTCATGAAAAAATGACTTCTGCCAGGGACAAAGCCAACTATTGGAGAAACTTTAATGGATTTGTTCAATTGTTAATGTGTGTACCAACAGAACCCAGTTTCATAATATGAACTCTTTGCAAGGAGTTTTTTTCATTTATTCCAAAGGCCTCACATAATAATAAACATCCATTAAGGAAACTTTCCCCCATGATTATAGATTTCAGGTATCAGCACACATTTTTCCTCTAGCTTACCCATTTGTCCCAGAAATTCTAACATGAATTATTATATGTTCTTGTCTACTTAGAGTACAAGAACTATGATTCCCATTTATTTTCATGATTCAGTATCATTGTTATCAAAATTAATTTAGGAGTTCTGAGAGACATGATGGTGGACCTCCAAACAACCTTAAAATAGTATCACCCAAACAAGTCCTAGAATGACAGAACTAGCAGAATGGGGCAAAATGATCTTTTTGTCCAAGAAACTTTGCAAGAAAGGTCAGTCTCATTTGGGTGGGGGGGAGGTGGTATTAGTGTTCCAAAAAAAAAATACCAAATCTCATCTCAGCAAACTATTGGGACATCCTGAGTCCCATTGTGGTGGTACAGACAAACACCAACACCAACACCAGGACCTCAGCAATGTGCCTCAGCAAAGCCAGGGGAATGAGCAGACTCCAGCACCAAGAAAAGCTATTGTGCTTTAATTTAGTCCTTGGGTTAAACAAAAACTCCAGAAACAAAACTCTATGTTTCAGTGTAACTCCAGGGAAATGCAGAAAACCCCCACTGAGTTTAGTACAGACTATATACTAGGACCCCAGCTTAGCAGCAGGTAAACTGGCAAACAACTACTGCCTCCAGTAGCACCAGTCACCCCATACTTTCCTTCAGCACAGTTTAAAAGGAAAGGGTTTCCCATGAATCTCAGGGTAACATGAGTGCAGTACCAGGCAAACAACTGTAGCCTGCAACCCCCGGTACCAGAAACCTGACACAGCGCCCTTCCATCCCAGGAGCAGAGCTCAAATTGAAAAGGAAGGAAACTGCAAAATGAATGATTTTGACCATATTAAATTAAAAATTTTATGCACTAATAAAATCAATGCTGCCAAAATTAGAAGGAAAGCAGAAAACTGAGAAACAATCTTCACAACTAGAAGTTCTGATAAGGGTCTCATTTCTAAAATATATAGAAAATTACATCAAATTTATAATGTTATAAGTCATTCCCAATTAATAAATAGTCAAAGGATATGAGCAGACAGTTTTTAAATGAAGAAATTAAAGTTATATATATAATCATATGAAAAAAATGCCCCTAATCATTATTGATTAGAGAAATGCAAATTAAAATAACAATGAGATAACACCTCACATCTATCAGATTGGCCAAGATGAGCAAAGGGGAAAATGATCAATGTTGGAGAAGTTGTGGGAAGATTGGGACATTGATGCATTGCTGTTGGAGTTTTGAACAGATCCAGCTTTTCTGGAGAGTAATATGGAACCATGCCCAAAGGCAATAAAACCGTTCATACCCTTTGACCCAGCAATCCCAATTCTAGGTCTATATCCAGAAGACATTATTAAAAAAGGGAAAAGTCCTACATGTTCCAAAATATTCATAGCAGCTTTTTTTGTAGTGACAAAGAATTGGAAATTGAGGGGATGCCTATCAATTGGACAATGGCTAAACAAGTTATGGTACATGAATACTATGGAATATTATTGTTCTATAAGAAACCATTAATGGTCAGACTGAAGAGAAGCATGGAATGACTTACAGGATCTGATGCTGAGTGAAGGGAGTAGAACCAAGAGAACAATGTACACATCAACAACAACATTAAGAGATAACCTTGGGGTGGCTAGGTGGCACAGTGCATAGAGCACAGGCCTTGGAGTCAGGAGTACCTGGGTTCAAACCCAGCCTCAGACACTTAATAATTACCTAGCTGTGAGGACTTGGGCAAGCCACTTAATCCCATTGCCTTGCAAAAAAAAAAAAAAGAGATAATCAACCTTAATGGAAGCAGTTCCTCTCAGCTGTTCAGAGAGCTAGACCAGCTATGGACAATGTTATCCCCTCTGCAGGAAAAAATTCAAAAACAAAACAAAGCACATTCATTCACACACACACACACACACACACACACACATACTAAATCTTCAAAATCTGATAGAGAGATATAGATAAATATAGATATAAAAAATTATCTTTTATGCATCTCTTTCCCTAAATCCTAATTCCTCATACCAAAAATAACTAATCTGTAAACATATTTATCAAAACTATGTATGTACAACGCTAACCTGACTGTTTGTTCCTGAGGGGAGAGGAGTGGGAATGGAAGGTGGAAGGAAATTTTGTAACTTAAAAATATACATGTGCATGTGGATGAAAAAGAAAAAAAAGCATGAGAGAGAAAGAAGGAAAGAAAGAAAAAGGCCAAAAAAGATAAGCAAAATATAAACAAACAGAAAAAATCTGACCACAGAAAATTAAAGATCAAAGACACAAACTCAGAAAAGAATAACAATGTCAAAACATTTGCCCATGGAGCAAAACCATAAACAAACAAACAAACAAACAAAAAGAAGTGGTCTCAAGCCTGGAAAGAACTCACAGAAGAGTTCAGAAAGGAACTTAAAAATCATATAAGAAGAAGAAAGACTGAAGTGGGGGGGTAGAAATGAGAGTGATACAAGAGAATTGTGAAAAAAGAATCAAAAGTTTGGAAAAAGAAGCAAGTATTTTAAAAGTAGAATTGGCCAAATGGAAAAGGAGATACAAAAATCCACTTAAAAAAAACCCAGTTCTTTAAAAAGTACAATTGGCCAAATGAACGAGTAAGTAAAAAATCTAATTGAGAAAACAATTACTTAAAAGTTAGAATTGGTGAGGGGCAGCTAGGTGGCCTAGTGGATAAAGCACTGGCCTTGGAGTCAGAAGACCTGAGTTCAAATCCGATCTCAGACACTTAACAATGACCTACCTGTGTGGCCTTGGGCAAGCCACTTAACTCCATTTGCCTTGCAAAAACCTAAAAAAAAAAATTTAAAAATTTAAAAAAAATTTAAAAAGTTAGAATTGGGCAAGTGGAAGTTAATGACTCTATGAGATATCAAGAATCAATAAAACAAATTTGAAAGAATAAAAAAAATACAAGAAAATGTAAGCTATCTCATTGGAAAACCAACTGATCTAGAGGAATAAATCCAGGAGAGGCAATGTCAGAATCACTGAATTATCCAAAAGTCATAATCAAAAGGAGGACTTGGACAACATATTAGAAATATCATCCCACCACTATCACTTATGGTTTGTACAATCTTAAGCAAATCTCTTAACTTCTCTGAGTCTCAATTTCCTTATCCAGGAAAAAAAAAGAAAATAATACTATGATTCTATGAAATGACATTTTAATATCTGAAAGTAACTTGACATGCATGATTTCAGTTGAGCACCACAACCAGACTCTTATGTAGGTAGCATAAATTAATTATCTCCATTTTATAAGTAAGGAAACTGACATTTGGAGAGGTTAAGGGAAGAGTCACAAGGTTCTTAAGCATTAGAGGAGAGATGATAATATTTATATTACCTACCACACAGGAAAGAAGAGAGGTTTGATTGATATAATGCTTTGAGGGTGCCTTGCCATGTGAAAATCTAAAGTATCATCCTTATTAAAAAGTAATTTAAAAGATATTTATTTTAAAGGAATTGGTCCAAAAAATAGGACCCATTCTGAGTCCAGCTATTTACCTCTAGCCCAAAAGAGTAAGAATTTCATATAAGCCTCTGAGTTATTTTACTGTTTAAAATTTTGGCATCTATGAACTGTTTTTATTAAAATGAATCATATTTGATTATTCATTTGTACTGACCTTCAGTATGTTCCGCATCACCACAGCCTGAAAATGGATATTTACTTAGATCTCCTTTGTTTAGTTACTAGCAAACAGGTAGTATTGCCTTTGTGCAGTTCTATTTGGATTTTTCAAGCAGGTAATTTGCTAATCTGCCTCTCAGATGCTGTCTTTGTTCTTCCCTTAGATGTGTATTGACTGAATGCTTCAAGGGCTTAGCTGCTTACAGTCAATGAGGAAATGGAATTCCCTTTGATAAACTAAATGGGTCAACCTAGTTCTTTGCAGACTTAAGAATTCATCAATATATAAATACATGTTGGTAGAGATGATAATACCTTCTCCTGTTGAAACAAGCAAGAGCCTGTCTTTGGAGATGTCTTTATATAATAAGAATATCTTGCTGCTCACTACTGTAGATGAGGATTCAAAAAAATCTGTACTAACTCACTTTGGGTCATATCCAATGCAGATGCATTGTGAAATGAATGTTAAATTTGAAACAACTTACTTCTAAGCCTAGAGAATCCTTATGAGCTGAGACCCTACCTCCCATGAGAACCTTCCTTTCTTAGAATCATAAACCATCTCTTATAGTTAGCTCTTCCCCAAATTCTCTATAATGATGCTTTTTTCTCTGTTCTCATCCTATTCCCCCTCCCTTTTTTTAGCTAGATGCAAATGAATCTATAAATCTTTAAGGGTGAGGAGGAGGGGAATGTACTCTAAGATAATCCCCAATAAGGCAGAGGGACAACTCACTATGATGTAGACCAACTTTATTTTGTGATCATCTCTCCTGTATGCTCCAGGCAAAGTAGACAGGCTTTGAGACTTCTCTGTAGATTTATATCATCTCTTAAACTTGCAATGTTCTCCCTGACCCCATCTCCACTTACTAAAAACTTACATATCTTTCAATCCTCAGTTTAAATATTAACCTTGTGACATATAAAAAAGTTTGAGATATAGTTTCTGAGTAATTAATCATTTTATTAATCATGCTAACAATAATTAATAAGAAGTGGCAGTGGCATTCTCAAATACTAAAGACCCCTCATGGAACCCAATCAGCTCTTACATGCCCTTGGAAGAGTGAGTGTTCTTGAGGGTGGCAATCATCTTTGATTGGTTAATGAGTAATTGATTAACAAGAAAATGAAAAATATAATGAAAGGTGGGCTTATTCTAAGGAGGATCATGGTGGGGGGATATTTCAGACTTCATCTATTTAGACTTGTGTCTTATCCAGATAACCCCCTCCTAGGGCAATCAAGAGAAAAGGGGGGGGGTCACTTCTACTTAAAACTGAATGAATCACAATGGACTGGAATTCATCTTAGATTAAATAATTTATAAGGTTCTTTAGTTAGGTGGGGCATGAACTCTCACCAGGATTGAAAGGCATATACCCTGGGAATTTAAACAATCTCATTCATCAAAAATGTTCTTCAGATGCTGGATTGACTTAGTAGAGATTGAGGATCCAGGAAGGGAAAACCCTGGATCTCCCCAATATTAACAATTAATTATGTAATAATCATTTCTCCCAATCCTCTTCATGAAGCATTCATTGAACCACACAACCATGAAAGTCAAGTGATTGTTTCTTTTTATTCTTATTGCACAGTACCTTGTCTTAAATACATATATGAAAATAAATCTTTTCATATTTCAGAACGTATCGCACAATTCCTTTTATTTTGTAAGCTTCTTGAAATCATGGGTCATGTCATCTTTGTTGTCTGGTAACTGTGCAGTAAACAGTTGTGGGAACATAGAATCACAGAGTTTAGAGTTGTCAAAATGAACTTTAGAGAGAATCTAGTATAGTTTTCTAATTTTACACTTGAAGAAGCTGAGGTCCAGAAAAACAAGGTGACTTGCTCAAGGTCACACTGGTCAAAATATTGCTAGATTTCTAATCTTTTACTTTCTAATTTAGTGTCCATTTGGTTTCACTGCACCGTAGCTTCAATCCAATATTTCACTGGATTCCTAACTATTTTCTAGTCCACATTATACATATCACTTTGTACCTTTGGGTAAATCACTTAATCTCCAAAGGACTTTGGGGGGTCGTGTGGAGGACAGAAGAATATAAAGAGAGTTTAGGCCTGTGAATAATTTGGTTTAGATGATTTCTATTACATAAACATTTCAGCAACTCTTCTGCTGTGCATAGCTTCAGAGTCTTCTGGGACACTAAGAATGATGAGGAATAATTAACTTCAGTGAAGCATCTTGCCCCCTGGCAAGGACTCCATAAATTCCTGCCCCCCCCACCCCCACAAAACAAACCCTTGTCAACAAAACAATAAATCCCTGCCCTGGTCTTTTAGTCTTTGCTCTACTGCACCTACTCCTACCCCATTGTTCAAAATTACCACCTGAAGCCTAACCCTTCAATCCCATTGTCTGCCTTACAGAAACTATTTGAAGACAGAAAATTGATTCCTCAGAATGTTTCCCTTTCTACTTTTTAATCCCTCCCTAGCACTGCCCTAACTCCTTCTTTATCTTTTTCCCTGTAGGTACCCTATATAAAGTCTGATCTTACCCCTCTTTGGGGCTACTGTTATCAGGCCAGTTGCAATGCCCTTGCAACTGTCAATGCTCTCTCTTAGGTTGGCTACTTTTTTAAGGAACTATCCCTGTGCATCTCTCTGATGGCTACTGCTTCTGATTAGCTGATGCTTGTAACTTTGCAACTACCTTTGCTTTCTCTCTTAGCTTTCACTAAGATTTCCCTAAGAAATCTAGTTGCTATTCTTATTGAATTTCTATACTTGTTTAATCAAAGCAATACATGAATAAACTTTTTTTTGTCCCTAATATTTCTGGGTAAGAGTCAGTCTTTTTATGAATTCATTCACACATTCTCAGTCCCTTCACTGGACCACCCCAACATTTTTCCCTTCATCAAGAGGTTAAGGGACTTGCTCAGAGGTCACATAGCTTGAATAGGAACAAAGCCAAGCCTTGAAGCCAGGTCTATCTGACACCAAAGGCCAGTCTTTTTTCTTTACCATAACAGTGTACCACAGAAAAGGCATTGGGTTCAAAAGAGCAATCTTTTAAGTTTTCTTCCAGTTAAATGAATCTTTGTACAATCTTCTTCAGATTTTACTCTTTCAAATGTCATATAATATTCTTTCAAATATGTATTCCAGGATTCTGTATAAGTAGGTTGGGTTTCCCAGAGCAGTAGATCATGATACTGTAACTCAATATCTCTGGGTCCTAGGGATACATTAGTTCTATTACTCATAGTTGTAGTTCATTAACCCCCAGTGATACAATTAACATTTAGCAAATAAGTCAAAAATGGAACCATGAACATGAGATCAAAAACATTTGTTCAATAGAAGACAATGCAATAATAATTAAAAGTATAAAATCCCATTTGTAAAACTGGGACCCACTTTCTTTTTTTAAAATTTTTTTTTATTAGTTTTTTCAAGGCAGATGGGGTCAAGTGGCTTGCCCAAGACCACACAGGCTAGGTAATTATTAAGTGTCTGAGACTGGATTTGAACCCAGGTACTCCTGACTCCAGGACAGGTGCTTTATCCACTGCTCCACCTAGCCGCCCCTGGGACCCACTTTCTCAACAAGTCAAATAGTGTCTATGGAGCACAAAATGATAAAACTGTTATATAAAACCATGATTTATAAAAACATAGGGGAACATGTGAATATGGAAACTCACAACTCTAGAATGCTAACTGAAATCCTTGGTGTTCTATAAAAAATAAGAGGGTGTACTACAAAGGACTGCTTAGCTAAATCTCTCCTTTTCTGGACCTTTCTCCTCTACTGTTGGATGAAATTCATTCTCTCTTGCTTGCTTCACTCATGCCACTCCCTTCTGGACTATCAGGGAAGTACTAAATTCTCTCAGCAAAATAGAGAATGATCAATAAAACAAGATGGAAAGACCCTGAAGATTCCAGGATTACTATCCCTATTTTGCTCTTTTACTACTATATTGTCCTAAAGAACTACTTGGGAGCTTTTTAGGAAATAGAGGTCTATTTAGGTTCTTGAAGATACATATCTGGTCTCCTTGTTCTCTATACTTCAGTACTATATTACATGTAGCTAACATGTTATAGCTACAATGTTGCCATCTTACTTAATTTTTCATATGTTTAGAACTTATCTCCTTCACTAGACTATAAGCTTTTAAGGGAAGGGACTCAATATTTTCTATCATTTTATTGAGTATATGTACTCAAGTTAGCATAATACCAGTTGCCCACAATGACTGCTCAATAAAAACCTGAATGAATGAATGAAGAAATAAAAAGCATTTCTTAAGTGTTACCTACACTTCAATCTTTGTACTGGGGATACAGAAATAAAAGATATTCCCTATACTCAAGGAGCTTGCATTCCAATCAGAGTCATAAATATAGGGGAGTGATATCTGACGATTAAGGAAAGGAAATGATGTTTCAAGGGACTTCTCTCTATATATAGAATTTCATGAAATTCAGAATAAAAAATATAAAATATCTTATCTTCTGTATATGATACTGGGACCATAGTCACAAGATAAGTTAATATGTTTTATGTTAATATAACATAAATATCTTTAAGTGTGTTACTAGATTTGGGGATGCTCAGTATCAGAATACTTCCAGTTATTTACATTTTCATGTTCCATATAATTGTTTGTGGGGCTCCATCACTACAAAATTCTTACAATATGAATGGGCTTGTCTAGATACCCTTTGGGGTCCTTTCGTTTTTGTAGGTCTATGATTCACTGTTATTGCATTAAACCATGAATCAAATGCTAAAGTAAATGGCAAATCTTGCTGAATTTCAGAATCATTACCATTACAGCAATGCAAGCTGGAGCTGTATCTAAATGTTATTACAATTCTTATAGTTGTTATTTAGTCATTTTTCAGTCATATCTAATTCTTCATGACCCCTTCTAGAATTTTCTTGGCAAATTAGAATGATTTGCCATTTCCTTCTCCATTTTATTTTAAAGATAAGGAAACTAAGGCAAACATGGTTAAGTGACTTGTCTAGGGTCACATAGATAGAACATGTCTGAGATTGGATCTAAACTCAGAAAGAATAGTTTACTGACATCAGGCATTTGATCCCCTACCTACCTACAGATAAAAACAGAAACCTCTTCTGTTTTTTTTGCAGGGTCAAGATGCCAGAAAAAGAAAAATTCATAGAATGCCCTACTTTCTACCTCCCTTCCCCGCATCAGTGCAACAAAGTAAACACAGAGACAGAGTTAGGAAAATATGAGGGCCCAGACATTTACCATGGTAGAATCCTATTCTGTAAACAACCAATCAAATCAACTTAAAAACACCAAAGCTATCAATAGTTACCATTCTGGCAAAGGCTAACCACTCAGCTAATGCTTTCACCCATACCATTAGAATATCCTACTCAATCCTCAACTGTATTCTATCTGAAGTAAGGTTTCTTCAATTAAATAACAACACACTGTTTTTGGAGTTCAGAATCTTCAGTCTAACTTTGTGACTAACTAGCTGTGTGTCTTTGGGCAAGCCATTTTATTTCCATGGAACTCTGCTACTTCGCTTGTAAAATGAGGGGGTTGAACCCCAAGATATCTAAGGGCCTTTTTCTAGTTCTTATAATTCTATCCCTGGATTTGTGGGTTAGTAGGAGAATGCATAAAGGGGTTAGGATCAGTGATCTCTAAGGGACTTTCCAACTCCAGCAGTGTATAGAACCATGAGTAGAAGTAAACACTTCTAGTGAAAGAATACCTGTAGTTAACAGTAGGAAGACTTTGGCAGAAATGGTTTTGGCTGTACAAAATGCCATCAGGAAAGGTAGCAGGGGAAATTCAGAGAAAGGGAAACCTTTTAGGTGAACCTCTATCTTAAAATTCAAAACACGATTTGAGAAAATTAGCATTCCTTTTTGAACCATAGTTATTATGACATTTAAAGCAAACAGGTGAAATAAATTAGTAGTCTGTTCCTGTTCCAATAAATGTCTTAATGGATAGATCTGCTGCCTTTCTTAGATGCATTTATCAAATGGATAAAAGAAACAACATAAAGTAATAATAATTATCCCTTACATTTTAAAGTATTATTGCAGTTTTCATACACTTTTTTTTTGTTTTACTAGAGGTCTTCAAGCAAGATTTAGGTAACTACTTTTTTCAGAATTTCTGTAAAGAGACTTTTCATTCGAGTTAAGGCTGAAGTAGAATGCAGCCTCTTTTAATTCTGACTCATTGATTCTATGAATATGCCATTTTTTTTTATTTGATTCTAATGAGAACACTGTGAGAGAGATAGGGGCAATATAATTTTCCCTATTTTATGGATGGGAATGTGGAAACAATGTGGTATAGAGGAAAGACCTCTACTTTTGGGTTAGAGGTTGTTGTTCAGTCATTTTCATTCATATATGACCCAGTAACCTTATTCAAGGTTATCTTGGCAATGATATTGGAGTAGTTTGTCTTTTCCTTTTCCAGCTCATTTTATAGATGAGGAAACTAAAGCAACTATGTTAAGTAATTTGCCCAGGATTAAGTAATTTAAGATGTTTTTCTAACTTTAGACCTGGCTGCCTGGAGTCAGAGGACATGGGTTCAAATCCTGAATCTGATTTTACTACTTGTGTGACCTTGAACAAGTCAACTTCCCTGGGCCTCAGTTTGTTCACTCAAAAAATGAGCTAGGCTAGAATTCTTCTCCTTCATATAACATTATTCCTTTCATAAAAATATACTGCCAGAATTGTACATTGACCTCTCAGCATCTAAATGGTAAATTTGGAAATAAAATTGATGCAGAATAATAGACTCTAATTTGACAGGATTCCCCTCTCCCTAAATAGATACCCCTCTGCACCACAATTACTAACAGTGGTGTTCCTGTAATAGGGGAATCAACTCACATCAAAGGCAGCCCATTCTATTTGGAGCATTTTTTCCTTGTTTTGGGATGAAATTTGTTTTTGACACAAGCATTAAACACTCAAATTTAGGTGACCCAGTGAATGGAGCACTGGTCTTGGGGCAGAAGAATATGAGTTCAAATCCAACCTTAGACCACTTGAAATTAGCTGTGTGATCTTGGGCATGTCACTTGACTCTGAATGCCTCCCATCCACAGCCATATCCAGTCATCCTGATTCATATCTCGCCACTCCAGATGGTTCTGGAGGGGAAAAAAATTAGACTGGTGACTTAGCTTAGCACCCCCTCACTCAAATTCACATCATGTGCTCATCATGGCATCGCCTCTCCTGATATCATGGTCTTCTTTGAGAACAAAGGACAAACATCATCACTCATAAAAGTTCTCATGGTGATATGCTCCACTAACTTTGACTTGAAGATCTCTTGATGAATTTTTATCTCAGTTTTACTCTCTAGGACCAAGGAGAGCAAGTCTCATCTATTTTCAGAGTCAACCGGTCAAATACTGGATGAAAGCTATCAGATACCGTTCAAGCTTTGTCTAAGTTAAAAATATCCAGGTTCTTCAGCGATCCTCTTTTGCCATCATTTGTAGCTCTCTACCCATCCTGAATTTCCTCCTGAGGACATGATCTCGTTACTCAATTTCCTTCCTAAAATAAGAGACATAGAGCTAAATTTTCTACTCTAGATATATCCTCATTCAGACCATTCTTGACTAATGTAAACTGGGAAGGGCCAAATGCTAAACCAAAATCTTGCTGGTGCTCTAGCCTCAGAGATGCCCTGACCTTGTCCAGTGATCCTACTTCTGTTTCAATTCATGGTTTCTACAATGGCTGACCTTGCCTCTATGGGATCTATTACTGAAGAAAGCCTATTTGAAAGGAAAACCTTAGAAAACTCATCCCTTCAAAATCCAAACACAGACTGAAAATTGTCTTGCTTCAAAAAGTGAGACTCAATAGTTGCTAATCCTGAACTTTTCAAAGAATTAAGAATTAGAAAACTTTGATTAGGATGGTAAGCACACACACTCTATGTCAAAATAGCTTTGTCTCAAGATGTTGTTTTTACACAATTCTTACAAAAGTGCTACAAATACATAAAAAATGGCATATGTTAAATCAAAATAAACTTTATTTCAGAAAGTCACTTTAAGTTTGTGGTAATATAATTAAGCCTTATTAATATGTTGTTTATTTAACAGATTAAAAATGCATAAGGAGCTTGTCCCATTCATCTTAATTAGACAATATGCTTGTCACAATTATTTGCTTTATATTTTCATTTTCCATGAACATTTGGAGGGTATTCATTGATTCTATTAGAATAGACTTTCCCCTTGGTTTGTAATGACTGTGATCTCAATGCCATGACCCTCTGGAGGCTCCACACAGCATTTTTGCATTGTCCCTCTGCCAACACTCCAATAGTCAGAGCAGCATTCAAGGGCTAATCATCCACTAAGCAGAGAATGAATATAAGGACTTTGGTGGCTGTCCCAAATACTTGTGTCCTCCTGAGATACAGACAGTGAAATGCTCAGCACCCACATCCAAATACTGCTTCTTTAGATTTTTCCTGACATTAGAGAGTGACATGGGCTAGAATTATAGACTATTGAAAGGAATCCCAAGCTTATGTACTTGAAGCTATTATTTTACAGGTAGGAAAATTGAGGCTTAGAAAGAGATAGTTAGTTGTTAAGGATTATAAAAATGGTTCCAACACCCAGATTGTCTTATACCTAGTCCTATATACACTATATTAGACTTATATTTAACAGAGCATAAATAACTCCCCTTGAGTTTCTACCCCATATTATACTGGTACTTATGGGTTTGGTCTTTAGAGGAGGACTATTTCTCTAAGGTTTTATGGCACCGTTGAGTTTGCATTCTTAAAATAATAGCTCATAAGACTTTCATGTAAGTTTTTCCTTAAGAGTCAGCAAATAAATGCCATTATCTCAAGGCAAAGGACTTTACTTACATAGCATAACAAGAGCAGTGCCTACAAAATATTCCCATTATAAACAATTTAAGGTACACTCTTTCACAAATGCATACAGCTTCAGTGGGAAGGGTAACCATAAAGAGAATAAGAGGATAATGACCACACATATGGGGAATATGTACATGTAGCAAGATCTGATAAAAGGACAGAATCATTCATCTCCATGTGGAATCCTCATGCCAGTTTCCCCAAATACATTGTCTTTGCTAGCTGGGGTGCTTATCTGAGATTCCAGGGTTTATTGCTCTCTTCTGCTTGTAGCTCAACAGTTAAAGCAAATTCTCTCAAAACCATAGACATCACTTTTTTGGGTTATCAAATGTTTGCCCTATTTATTTTGCCCTATTTAATTTCCTCTCTGTGTTCATGTCTGTCAAAAGTGTGTGGGGGGTGGGGGGGGTGGGGGGAGGTCCTCCTATTTGGATGAGTAGCTCCAATAGGGAAAATGGAATTCCCTCTCTACTCTCTCTTTTTCTATCTCTGTCTATCTCTCACATACACATATACAGATATTAGTCAGATGAGAACTTATAGGTATATATAATTCCTTTCCCTCAAAAATAGCTGATGAAATTGTGCAACAGAATTACATGACAGCAATATGTTTTGGGTACATCCATGATCTGAGAGGGTAGATCATGGACTTTGCTGGTGAACAATCCTGTTTGGAAGAAGAAGGATCTCATATTTTTAGTCAATGTGATCCCATAATTTGTGATCATTTAGTCAATGTGATTCCAAGAAGGAAAATTCTTGGTCAGTATCAGCTTTGGAATTGCCTCATGGCTAACTGTGAGTTTAAGAATTTGGGGATCAAATGTCTTAGTGAGTAAATGAACTCTATGCAGCATATTCCTTATAGGAAGAGCATCAGTATAATGCTTATCCAATCTATTCAGAAAGCAAACTTCTAGTTATTTGGACAAAGTACAGCAGTTAGGACTGGGGTTCTAAAACATAAGTTATTAGTATGTCTTAATGGGAATCATATAGAACTCTATGGAAAAAATTGAGCTAATTAGAATGTTGAAAAAGAATCCACAATTCAGTTTCCTTCAGAGCTGTAATCAACAATCTCTCCCAATGTTTTACATGATTTCTTATTTGTTCATAGGCACCTTTGTATCATTTCCCTCTTTAAAATTATCTTCAGGGTGAAATAAAGATTATTTTCTTCTGATTTTCATTTTCTACCTTGAATGCTTCTACAAGAATCAGGGACCTCTTAAACACATTTCAGGAAAATATATCATACCATATGTTTAGAAGTAAATTTCCTGTAATGACTCCGAGTGGGGAAACCAAGAACTGACCATTTTGAGAGGGCAACAATAAGGAATGGTTCTAGGATTTACGAGCCCAAAATCTTGGGAAAGAGAAGGGATTCCTTGGACTATAGATTATAGCCATTATATATTACATTGAAATCTAAAGTCAAACCCTCATGCAATATCATGAAGAAGAGATGACTCTAGATAATTGAAGGCTATCCCCACAAAAAGCAAAGTTTCAGATACTTTTAAATTGGAAGAAGAATGATAGCTTACATTTTTAGTGCTTTGAAGTTTTTGAAGCATTTTCCTTATGTAATAGAGATTTGGTGTTTACTATCACAATTCTCATAAGCATTAAGAGTTTGGATCTCCTAAGAGCCATTCAGCTATTCCTCCTCTCCTCAGAATCCTAGCAGCAACCTTGAGGAATTTGGGATTCTAAGTCTTATGAGTCCCTATCCATTGTGATCCTTAATAAATTTAGACACTTAATATTTTTAATATTAATTAACCTAAACTTGGATAGTTAGGTGGTGCAATGGATAGAGTGCTAAGTCTGGCTCAAATCTGGCTTCAGAGTAGCTGTGTGATCCTGAGCAAGTCACTTAACTAAGCCAGCTTCAATCTCATCATCTGTAAAAATGAACTGGAGAATAAAATGGTAAACCATATAATATCTTTTGGAAGAAAACCCCAAATGTAGTCATGAAGAATTGAACACAATTAAATAACAGGAATCTAAACTACTTTTACAAAAGCATATTTACTGAGAAAGCATATCAAGGACCTTGATTATTCATTTCACTGATTAAATAAAAGAGTCTAAGAATTGTTCACAGTTAATTTGCACCTTTGATTAATTGATTCTGCAACTTATACCACAAGATAACAATATCAGGACACAATACATCTTGTTAGTTATTTTAATTGGAGTGGGAATGATTGATTTATGGAGAAATTTAAGCCTTCTGTATTTGATTATAGTGAAGTGGGACCCCCATCCTTATACTTTGAATAGTTCTATAAGATAACTTCTAAAATAATTATCATTCCCATTGTACAGATGAGGAAACAAGTCCTAAGAAGTTAATTGAACATAAAAATCATTTATTAAAGACACTTTATACAAAGAACTCTGCTAGGCTCTGAAAATATGAAGATAAGATAAAAACAGTGAATAACTTGAATACCTCTTTGCTCCAAGTGTGGCACTCTGTCCACCAGGTCACATTGATCTTACCCAGTTTTAAAAACCTTAAAGTATAGTGTCATCTAAGATTCATTGTCAGACAGCTGGTCAGAAAGAACTGAATTTTTTTTCTGGCCTCAATAATATAATTAAATTTTCTCTTAAGAAATGGATGCATTTTTTAGAGGGAGTCTCCATCAGTGTGAAATTATAGATTTTTGAGTTCTTGAAGTGAGTACAGAGAGGGGGAAAAGCTCTGTTCTATGGCATATATCTGTAAGGAGCTGTGGGATTGAGAACAAAGGCATGCTAAACAAACAAAGAGATGGCTTTCTAATAGATATCCCTCCTGCCTCAAGTCTTTAATAGAATCCATTAATATCCATCGAGTGCTCCTGGAAAATGAAAATATAAAGCTATTGTGCATGTACATGTGGCAACTTAATGAGCCGGCTTTTCCCAGGGAAGCAGTAATTCACTAAATGGTCCCTGAGTGTCCTGAGCAAGTTAAAGCAGCTTCCAAAATTGCCCCAACTTACTCCTTGAGAGTCATTTACCCTCTAGAAGTCTGCATCATAAAAGTTCCTATATTCATACAGTGTTGTGCTCACCTCTATACTACTTAAATAGGCAGTATATCTGCCCTCTTGAAGTTTACCTTGTTAGTTATCATTCAGGTGTGTCCAACTCTTTGTGACCCCATTTAGGTTTTTCTTGGCAAAGATACTGGACTAGTTTGCTATTCCCTTCTTTAGTTCATTGCACAGATGAAGAAATTGAGGCAAACAGATTAAAGGATTTCCCCAGGGTCACAGAGCTAGTAAGTGTCTGAGGCCAGGTTTGAATTTAGGATCTATTCTAAGCTCTGTCCAACAAAAAATCAGAGCAACAGGAACCAGATTATATGGAACAGTACTAACTGAAAATCTCAAAATGCTGATTTTCATTTTCTTCTTGGTGATCCAGTTTTAGGAGAAAGAGGCAAATTTAACAAAACCCACTCAATGCATTTTTATTGAGCACTTTCACTTTGCATTATTACTGTTAACTGTTAATCTCTTTCTTCAAACAATTTTATGTTTACTTATTTGAACCCCTCAGGGAAATGAAATTTCCTTGAAGGCTTGGAGCTTCTTTTCATAACTTGGACACAGTAGCCACGTAATGTGTGTTTGTTAAATTTAATTCAGTTGCAAAACTGGAAAAAAACAAAGACTTTCCCATCACTGGGAATGGCAATATGACATGTTGAGTCAAGTTCTTCACATGTTGATGTGAACAAATATGTAAATATATATTAATTTATTTAGATACATGTCCATTCATCATTTTAGAAAGGTACCAGGTAGATTAATTGTCAACTAAATCAAAGAGAAACAGAAATAAGCTCCTATAATTTTGTTCAAGACTGAAGGAGGGAGAGAGATCCAAGCATGAGAAAAAGCCACTGGAAATGTTCAGTTAGGACATGGAGTGTCTTGTCCAAGGAACAGCAAAGAATTAAGTGCTAAATTCATAGAGTATGTGAAGGAGAGTAGGATGTAAAAAGACTGGCAAAGTAGGCACTGGAATAGCAGGAGTTTCCTAGACCAGCAAATTAAAAGATAATTTTCTGATTATATATAATTTCTCCCAAAAGAGTCAGTGCAATTTTAAGTTTTAATCCCCTGGAATTACATAGACTCATGGGACACCTTATATTATAAATCACAGAGTACTTTGATTTCTGAAAAATCAACATTGTACATGATCTAAAGGGCAATGAAGAAATATAGGGTGGATGAATGCAATCCACCCCAGAGACAGAGCTGATGGTATCTGAACACAGACTGAAACACATTTTTTTTCTCTTTCTTTCACTTTGTTTCTCATGAGGTTTTTTTTTATTTTTGTGGGGGGAGGGAGGATTATGTTTACTCTTACAGCAAGAATATTTTATGATTTGTAAATAAATAAATTAATTAAAAAAAAGAAATATCGGGTGGTTAAGCTAGGTCTGCATATATATACCAGTAATGACTAAGATATAAGAAGTACAATTATCATCTCAGAGAACATATATGACTGGAAAAGAATGTGGGCAAATTATAGGGATAGAATAAAGAATTAAATATAACAATTCCATATTTCTTTGGGGGCCACAAAATATGAAAAATTCTGGATGAAATTCTCCTGTGTGTGTGTGTGTGTGTGTGTGTGTGTGTGTGTGCAGATTATCTATATGGATACAGATAAGAATTATATGGAATCAGACAATAGGGTAATGTGATTTGTAGTAGTATCTCAGTAGTGGGAGAGCTTCGATCAATGAAATTTTGTAATTATAGAATTATAATTTGACAAGATTACAATGGTAGAATGGTTTATGGGAATCAAACAAGAAAGGGGATATGGAGAGGATCTAGAGATAGGAAGACCAATTAATAGACTGTTATAACAATCAAGTTGTGAAGTGAAAAGAAAAATCAAATCAAAGTCAAAGGAAAATATTTTTATATCAGGGATTTATTTATAATTAGAAAAGCTTATGATTTGGGGAGGTAAGTCTTGGGGTTGGTACACATTCATGACAATCATCTAGACTTCCACATTTCATCCATAGGACTGGAATAATGATCATAACAGTATATAACAGTACTACATAATAGTAGCCATGAGGTACAGCAATATCCTGAGAAGTCAAAGAAAGATTGAGTTATGTTTTTGATAGTGTAGTATATTTGCTGAGGCCTCAGAAATGAAGTATTTCTCAAAGAACTTCCCTGGGACTTGAGGGGTTGAAATAAGAAGGATTAGAACGATTTCTCCATATATATTAGAAAATTCAATCCACTGTACCAGGTCATTCCATAAGTATGACCCCAGTTAAGGTTTTGCTGTATGAGATTAATGACAGAATTTTCATTTGGAGAATTTAAATTCCCTACTTTAACTCCTAAATTAATCTGCACAAAAGTCTTGCTAAACTCTAGAAATTGCCTCATTTTCCTCATCTGTAAAATGGAAACAATATTACTTTCAATGTCTATCTCACAGAGGTGTTGTGGGAAAAGTATTTTATTGATGTTTAAGTGCTATAGAAATGTGTATTAGTATTATTTTTAACTGGATTTATACAGTATGTGATTAAGCTGATAATGTTTATACTGGTGAAAACATCCCCATGGAGATGTTGGATCATAAAGTCTCAGGGCTTCTTGTTTAGAAATGGTAGAACTAGATGTTTTCTTGGTTTCCTTACAACTCTAAGATTATCACCTATCTATGTGTCTGTCTGTCTGTCTGTCTGTCTAGCTAGCTACCGATAAATGTATATTCATGTGATTTTTTTCCCCTAAAATATGATAGACCAAGCTTTTTATAAAATCAGAGATTACTGAGTTAGTAGTAATTCTTCCATCAATGGATGTGTTTTGTGTCCTTGGGGTTATCCACCCTGAAACTCTTACTAACTTTTGCACTTGAAAGTAACTGCAGTAATACTCTATTGAATTTTGTCCTTGAGGGTACTTGGTAGATTGACTCATTAATAATTAGAGAGCTTTGAAAATGCAAGATGATGTGCTGAATAAATGGCTGTAAAAGGCATTTATAATCTAGTGAGATTTGAGAATGTGCTCATTTTTAAGGATAATTTGATCTAAGGAGGAATATACACAAGAAATGACATAAAAGATATCGCAAGGAGATATGTTATTAAAAAAACTTGTGGGTCACTCATTTAGAAATAATGAAGGATATCAGATAGACAGAACTTGTGTTTTACTGGAACTCACATCATATTAAAAGACTTAGAGGGAAGCATATTAGGTAGATTCCATATGTAACCTACAGATATGGTATGGACCAATATATTAATTTGCTTTTTTTAAGGGAATAGAGTTAATACAATTATAAGCCTCCTCTCCTTCCCCCTTCTCCTACTCCTTCTCTTCCCCCTCCTCCTCCTCCTCCTATCATTACTACTACTACTACTACTACTACTACTACTACTGCTACTACTTCTATTACTACCATTACCAGTAGCAGTACCAGTAGCACTAACACTACTATCATTACTACCACTGCTGCAATTATTCCCTATTACACCACCACCACTACCACACATTTACCTAGCATATTAAAGTTTTTTAAAAGTATTTTACAAATACTATATTATTTAATACTCATAATTCTGGTGTGTAGATACCATTATGATACATTTTACATGAAGAAACTAAAGAAGGCAAAATTAAATGATTTTTCCAGGATCACACAACTAAAAGTTAAGACCAGAATTGAACTTAGTTCTTCCTAGCTTCAGATGCTTTATCTGCTTTTTTCACTACTATCTAAGGAAGAGTGAATTATGTGCTGGCCTTCAGATTGAGGATGAAACAAGAGGATGATTAAGATTTTCCTAGGCTTCAGGGCAGTTAGGTGGTACAGTGGTTAGAACACCCAACCCTTGGAGTCAGGAGGACCTGAGTTCAAATCTGGTCTTAGACACTTAATAATTGTCTAACTGTGTGTGACCTGAGCAAGTCACTTAACCACACTGCCATAAATAAATTTTATTTTTAGGTTTTTGCAAGGCAAACGCAGTTAAGTAGCTTGCCCAAGGCCACACAGCTAGGTAATTATTGTCTGAGACCAGATTTGAACCCAGGTATTCCTGACTCCAGGGCTGGCGCTTTATCCACTACGCTACCTAGCTGCCCCCATAAATAAATTAAAAAAAAGATTTTCCTAGACCTCATCGTTTTAAACATTTTCAGTATTTATAACTATTATACCACATTCACCCCCTGAATGCATTCTTTTCTCTGCATCCTCATGACACTGTTCCCTCTTGAATTTCTTCCCACTTTTAATGACAATTCTTTATCATTGTCTTTTCTGTATCATTTTCCATATCATACCTCCAAATGTGTGATTGCCCACACGTCTTTTTCTTACACTGTCATCTGTTCTCCCTCTGCACCCTTTCACTTGGTAATCTTATCATTGCTTTAAGTTTAATTATCTCTATTATTCTCAGATCTATATATCAAATACATCACCTAGGGCAGCAACATGGTACAGTGGATCGAATGCTGGACTTGGAGTTAGGAAGCACTGAGTTAAAGTCAAACCTCCAATACTTATCTGTGTGACTCTGGGCAAGTCACTTTAACCCTTGTCTCAATTTCTCATTTGTAAAATGAGTTGGGGAATGTATGGCAAATCATTCCAGTATCTTTGCCAAGAAAACCCCAAATCAAGTCGTGAACATTTGGACATGACTGAAACAACTGAATAACAATATGTATCCAATCATATTCACTCTCCTGAGGTCCAATCATTCATCATCAGTTGTCTAGTGATCATTTTGAATGGTATATTCCATGGACATATCAAACTCAACAGGTCCAAAAAAAAAAAAGAATTTATTAGTTTTCTCTCAAAATCTGTCCTTCCTAACTTCTCTCATTCTCTTAAGGGCATTATCAATTTTTTTTTTGTCATCATCAGCCTCATTGCCACCTTTGTTGCCTCTCTTATCACTCCACATATACAATCATTTGCCAGATACTATCATTATTCACTCAATAGCTCTCACATTTGGGTTTTCTCTCCATTCCCACAACCATCACCTGGATTCATACACTCATTGTTTATTACTTCTAAATTTTTTTCACAAAATGCCAAATAAGGAATATCATGCAGGTAAGACTAGTTAATCAATCAGGGATAAAAGGGAATGAATTGGCACTATATGTAAGCAATATGATTATAAATAAATGAAGCAGAGAAGCCCACGATATAGGGACTTTCTGTGGAAGAACCAGAATCATTTCTCTGAGTTTAGTTCTCCAGATATCTCTGGAGGATTTGTGTCTTTCTATAACATATAAAGGCTGAATTCTGAATTTTTTTGCTTAAAGAGTACACCAACATTAAACTTGACTTTTCTTTAGTGTTCTTCTCTGATGCCCCCACCCTACATTTCCCCCTCCCACCTCCTACCCCCTTGCAAATAATTCTTATCTCTCTTCATAAAACCAATTCAATTTAACACTTATTAAAGTAAAATCAGGTAATTAAGCACTATTGTTGGTTTAAGGGATAGAAAAAACAAATGAAGTAGAGATGTGACTTACCTACAGCACCTGGCAGGAAATTCTGGCTCTTCTCTGAGATTTTTCAAAAGAATAGTCTCTGCCATACACCACTCTAATTTTGTGCCACAGCCAAGGAATCCAGTGGTTTCTTCCTTTCCTATGACTCATTAAAAATAAAATAGTTATGAGAATTTGGGGCAATTATCTTCTTTGGACCCTAATTTTCCTACATATATAAACTGAAGATATTGGACTAGATGAAAGACACCAAAGTACAATGGAAAACATACTGGATTTAGAATCAGAGGTCCTGTTACTACCTGTATGACTAAACAAACCACTAGACCTTTCTGGAGATCAGTTTTCTCATCTGTAAGATGAAAAACATTTTTTTAGATAGCCTTTGAAGTCCCCTCCATCTATAAATTTATGAACTTATGATCCTGTAACCTCTAAGGTCCCTACCCAGTCTATGAATTTATTCTGGAAATCTACAAACTTAGAAATATGGGGGTGAGTAGGTAGGAAGAGAAATTGTGTAAATTAAGCAAATGATAAATAAGATACATCCATAAGGTAGTTTAGCCCATTTTTATGGTTGAACTTTACTACTTTACTCAAAGTGACATCCCAACTAACCTTAAAATAACTGTGAGGATGAAGCTGAAACAAAAGTGTTTTCAGTAATGATTAAATCTAAGGTTTATCTTGTGCTGTTTAGAAATAAGGTGGATTAGTTCATTGCTCCCCTGAAAGTCAGGCATCTGATAGCAGTACATCCTTCTGAGTTACAGCATTAAAATCTTGTAAATCTCCTTTCTAACACCGACTGCAAATAATTCATCGATGAAGAACGAGAGGACTTGAATGTAGTAAAGTGTAATAGTAACCATCATCTGAATGACTGTGGGCAGGAAGAAGTAAATCACAGGGAGACAGTCAAGAAAAAATCTGAATGGGGTAAGAGAGGTTAATCAAAGTGTGGTCCCACTCTGGGAGAAAGGGGAGTCATGGAATCACTGTTAGGCTCCAGAGAAATGCAAAAGATTGATTGAAAGAAAAAAAAATAATCCTGAGAAGAGCATATCAGGCAAAAGAAGTCACCACTTTATTGTCTTTCAAAGTATAGAATCACTATAACAACACTGCCCTTCATAATGAGTCCTTTAGTTTCCTCCACATCCTTCCATTGCCTTGTCTTTGATTCAAGTGTTTATATTTTTTTCCTAGACTCCAGTCATATTGGAATAACCTTGACCATAAAGGTTGACTTTGAAACATATCTTCAAAACAGGTTTTCTTACAACACTTAACCCAAGAGTTTACTCCCCCTGCATAGACTGTTTGTTCAATTTATTATTGGAATGTGAAGTATGTATATTTTTTAGATCAAAGGGAGCTTTATATTTGGAATTGGCATTCAGTTGTCAATTGACCTTTAAGAAAATGCAATTTCCCATTTTTCTCTGGGAGTTCAGTTATTTTCAGGTTTTTTTAAATATACCAGTTAGCATGTCTCGCTGTTAATTAAGAAGGCTTCACATGGATCCCATGTAACCCAAAACAGCAGATGCTCATACTGCAAAATAACACATGCATAAATTGCATGGGCATTCAAGCCACAAATGCTTCAAACAGAACCAAGAAAAGCAATTTTGATCAAAATTTGGAATAATTTTAGATGCTTTTAGCAATTGAATTGGTAGCAACAAATATTATATCAGCATATGATAACTTAAAGGGATTATATTATATCATTCATTTCTGTTTGATGGCTCTAGCAGTGCTCATCTAAACTTAGAGATATACTTTCAAACACCATGCTATGAAATAGGATATAAATGGCAAAATCAACTCTTATTCAAGTTCTGTAATTTTGAAGAACCATACCTAATTAGTGCTGGAGAAAGGAAGCAGCCAAAGAAAATCACTCTAAGTAATGTATGTGCAATTCACTACTCTTCAGTCTGAATGAGATGATGACTGAAGATAGACCCAATATCCCAATTAATGGCATCATCTGTGTATCAGTCGATGAAACAACTATTCAGTAATAAAAAAAATTCAATGATATGAAAAGGGGGAGGGTCCCAGAGAGAAGCTACTCAACAGAATAACAAAATTTGATAAAATAAAGAAACCAGGTTTCCAAGTGAAAAGTTGATCTGTCAACTTTCCCTATATTCAAATTATGCTATATATTTTTCAATTATTGTTCTAATTATGTAATCTGAAATAGAAACTTCTTTTTTTCTAGGTGACAGCTAATGTGATATAGGAGATAGAAGACTTCCCTTGAAGCTAGGGAGACCTGAGTCTCACACATGTGGGCCATATAGTTATGGACAAGTAAAATGAACCTCTCAGCATCCTCATGCAACTTCTTAAGACTAGAAATTAAATTTCATTTGCTATCAGTGAAAACAGTTTCCACACTGCGAATTTATTACAATGATGAAATCAGAGGTCCATAGAATATATATATATATATATATATATATATATATATATATACATATATATATATATATATATATTCACATAGAGGGCAAATTTAGATTTGATGATGCCTGAAGGAGAAAATAACAATTTCTTGTAGGGTTGTCTTCATTTTCTCTGTGCGTACTTATATATGTATACATATACACATGTATATATAAATACATAAATGTATTAATATATCACTATAGGTGAGTGAACTTATGGATAAAGATACTTCCTCTAGCCCTGCAGATCAGCACCTTCCTTGTAAACTTAGAGAATATCTAGAGCACTGAGAGTTTATGTGCATGCTACAATCACCCAATTAATATGTCAGATTCAGGACTTGAACCCAGGCAAATGTGCATATATATGCATATATGTGTATCATTTGAGAGTTTGAGAAAAGAATTGCATCTTGAGGTTTTAAGTCATTGAGCTTTCGTGTCTTTGTATTGAGGTCAATTTTAATCTGAAAAATTCCTTGCCATTCCTTTTTGAGGGAATGTTTGGGTCCTGTCTCTTCTTAAAGAGAAGAGAGAGCCCAGACTCAGCAAATCATTAGAGTCGACAAAAATAAATGGAAAGCATGCCAATACCTAGCATGCTGGACTCAAGAATTAAAGTTGCTCCAGCTGCAGATCCTAAATCTTAGCAGAATCTACCAATATATCCTAGACAGAAATATGATGCCATAAAAGTACAGGAATATGACTGCTAAAACCCTATTCTTCCTCAGTCAATGCTGGTTTTTTTTTTTTTTTTTAACAGTGGTTTTCTCTTCAGTATTCATGGAACAGAAAGTGATTAAAACTTCCTGCAACAGTCAGGGCACAGACTCAGTAATGATCTTTATTTCTCTTTCTTTCCCAAGCCCATGGTAATTTTTCTATTCTTGAAATACATGACACCACCAGGTACATCCTTCAGCAGAAAGATAAGAGAAGTTGTTTCATAGGGAGACCTAACTTCCTCCTTAGAAAGATGTCCTGATGTCATATTGGATTCGGTAGGCATGTAATAATGCAAATACACCATTGTAACTACAGACTTGCTATCACTGTTTCTTCAAAAATATAATATTTAATGAAATGTCATTATTTCATCACATATGTTATAACTGGACAATCATCTAGATGTAATTTCCCAGCCCTTGTGTGTTTGGATATGAGGTATTGATGAGTTGATTTTAGTCATTTTATGTTGGCTAAACCTGAAGAAATTAGCATGGCATAGTGGATATAGCATGAAACTTTAAGGTGAAGAAATAAGATCTTGAATTTCAAACTAGCCTTACTAGCTGTATAAACACAGACAAGTCACTTAACCCATCAAAGTTTCAGTTGCTTCATCTATAAAGTGGGTACAATAATTACTGAGAGTACAGAATGAAAATTTTGGCTTGAGTTAATCTTCTCTTTGAATGATTTTATTTAATTCCACTTTAGTTCATGTACTGGTTACATTTAGGTGAAATTGTTCATTTTATTTCTTGGGTAAATGTCTCCTATTTAGATCCCATTTAATCCTTAGCATTTTTGAATCAGCAATAATACACATACACATACCCATACACACACATAACCTACTACATTTCAGATATCAGAAATGTGATAGCATATGGAGAGAGAGAGAGAGAGAGAAATTTGTAGATAGAAGGAGGAAGGCATCGATTCATATCCCATTTCTATAACTTAAAAACTACATAACTATAAGCAAATCACTTAATCTTTCTGACTCTAGTTCCCCAAGTATAAAAAGGGAAAATCTTATGTATGCTACATATCATAAGAGGCTATTTGTTTTGTAACACTTTCAATAACAAAATAAATTTTATTTTTTTTATTTGACTAACAGGAAAGCCCATTCACAGTAATGACTTTGCTACAGCATGCCAAGGTTTGCCAAAACACTTCATACTATAGAGGAAAGAGTTAACCAGAAGCCTCAGAAGAGCTCTGTCCAACTCAAATTTTCATTCTGCAATCTCAGCTGTTTTGTGTGAAAAAGAAACTTAATTATGACATTTCAATATTGAAAATAAAATTAGTTTGAATTTTATTCCTCACTCTTGAAAGGAAATTATGTTCCATTTTTAACTAAGCAAGACAACTGTCGATTCATCTGTAGAGTGATAGCTAGTGTTATTTTTATGAACATCTAAGTATGGAGAAGGCCTCTTCAGGGCCTTCTGTTCTTGGGGGGGAAGTGCAACTTGGCATTCAAATCCCATGTTTGCTCAAGCTTATGTGGACACCTGACTGTGCCACAGTTCGAACTGTGCCAACCACCACCCATGTGCCCAGACTTTTAAATGACAATAAATATAGTAAATTATAGCAGCACACCCTAACATTTTTAGTCACATTCACATATTTGTGCCTACAACTTGTGGATGGACTAAAAAAATGTTTATAGAATTTTCCTTGCCAGTTGAGCCAAAATATTTAGTGTTCTAAATATATTTAAGCCACATTCATTACATTTCCTGAAACATATATATATATATATATATATATATATACATATATATGCATTACATATTAATTTACTCTCAAATGTATTATTAGTACAGCATAAAAATCACATAATGAATTAAAATTTAAAGACTATATAACCAGCATAGTTTCACTGCTCTTTAAATGCCTCTGGCAAGGACTTAATTTAGATTTAATAAAAGAGTTATTATATTATTTATTTGATTATAAATATGCTAATGTAAATGCTATGCTATAAATACTTCTACTAATTAAATACTAACTGACTTATCATGGGTTTATCTAGGTGCAACTAGTATTTTATTAAGATCCATGAATTGAAATTCAACAAATATGTTCTTACTAATCTACCTATAGGTAATAACCACATTATAGTTGTTATATTGAATTGCATTTTTATTGAACATTAGTTAAAAACTATTCTTGGCAGCTTATTTATGGAACCCTGAGTGTTTAAGATATATTTATCTTAATAAAAATGGTTGTTATGCCCCAATAGATATTCATAACAATCCATTGGTATTTAATTAACATATAATAACTTTCTCATTAAATCTAAATTAAACCCTTACTGAAAACACTCAATTTAAATAGTGCAACTGAAAAAAATGATTACTCAAAAAATCATATTGACTTTATTGGCAAGGCTGGTGGTCTGCAATGACTTGTCTTATGGGAACTTAAAGGTCTTCAGAGTAATCTTTGACATACATATATTGAAACAATAAAACACCAATTTTTAAAAAGTAATCAGAATGATATTTTTAGTTCAAAATTTTAATGCACGTTATTTAACAATTATGAATATCTGGGAAACATGGGCACAATGAGACAATTCACTCTAAAAGAAAACATGGCTGATTCAAAGGGAATGAATATTGGTTCAAAGTATTGGAAAAGATACTTCTTTTTTACTGCTATTAGTTTTCCCACTCTAATCCTGCCCTACTTTACACAGAAGGCTAAGCATCACCATCAGAATGAAATAACAATGCAATCATTTTTCTTTGCTTGAACTTCTTGGTGGTTCCTTATCTTCTTGGCTCTATTCTCTGACTGAACTTCTACCAGTATGCATTTCATCATCCATTTCTCTGCTACTCTTCTTGTCCTTTGATTATCTCAGGCAAGAAGTCAGTTGATAAAAAAAATAGAACATTTTTGAATGTTAGTTTGTAGATTGGGAATGACCTGTGGGTCACAAAATGAAAAAATTTAATCACTATTTTCAGCATTCTTTGTGTATGAAAAACACAAATTATGGAGATGGAGGGAACAGAGCCAAAGACTAGATAGTGTGCTAAAAATATATATCGCAATTCTCTTCCTTTATTTGGAACCTTTTAGTCAATGATTTTGAAGCACTTTACAAACATTAAATGATTAGACTTCTTAATAGCCCTGTGACACAGAGGAGTTAAAAGGAAACACTTCACTGCTAAAATGCAGACCTGTATTTATTTACTAGATTTTTAAAATTCACTTAGGAAGACTGCAGGCATTAAAAATCAATTTGAAATACAATTAAACTATTAGAGTATCCAAAAGAGATGAACAGCAACATTAAGCTGTGTCTATACATAGGCAAATGAACAAGGGAGTTCAGGCAATCATCCAGACACTTAGGACAAAATACCCTAAACTTTCATATGAGAAAACAGACGATTCAGGCTTGAATTGTTCACATTGCTAGTTTCCATGCAATATCACTGACTAAATAGCTTAACTACCTTCTAGTGCATACATGGGAGTGAAAACCCTTTCTACAAATCTGTAGTTTTCAATTTTGGGAGAGATGCTTGAGATATTGAGAGGTTGTAACTGGCTCATGGTTACACCTAGATATTCTTGACTGTCTTAACTTCTTGCCACAATAGCATCATGCCTTTCTGATTCATACATAATTTCAAAACAAGAACAATATCCCATTAGGCAAGGAATCAAGAGGACAAGAATTCAGATTTTGTCGAATCCTGTGACATTATTTACATACTCTATGAACTGGGACAAGTCACATAATTTCATTGAGCTACAGTTTCTTCATCTATTAAATGAAGTTTGACTCAGCAGTCCTAAGTTACCTTCCATTTCTAATTCTATGAGCCTATGAACTTATAACATTAATGTCAATGTGTTCTGGTTTCTTAATTTAAAAAAAAATTAAACTATTTATATGAAATCTAAATGATCAGAATTATATTGGTCTAAGTTATTTGCAAAGATTTGTCCTCATTGGAGAGAAAGGTGGCAAAACTTGAACTTCACTCTTGGGTATAGAAATCTATCTTACACAACAGGCAGTAGGAAATTAAAGGAGTAAGAGAAGAGAAGGGAATGATAAAAGGAAGGGCAGATTAAGGGAGGAAGTGGTCAGAAGCAAAAAAAAGGCTTTTAAGAAGGGACAGAATAAAAAGAGAGAGAAGAATTCATAGAAGAAAATGGAACAGAGAGAAGCACACACTTAGAAATGATAACTGTGACTGTGAATAAAAATAGCTCACACATAAAATGAAAGTAGATATAAGAATAAATCAGAAACCAGAAATAAACAATATGTTTGTGAGAAACACACTTTAAACAGACAGATGCAAAATTAAAATAAGGGACTGAAGCAGAATCTATTATGCTTCAAGTGAGGTAAAAAAGACATGGTTACGCAGCAAAAAGTGTTTTAATTGAAAGTTATAGTCAGTGAAAATATATTTTGCTAAAAATATAAAAAATGAAACAATATTAAAAATTCAGGAAGTAGCAGAATGCTTTTTTCCCCATAAGGATATTATCTCCCAATTATAGTGGTGACAAAGTTGAATTTAAAATAATAAGACCATTCTCCACTTGATAAATGGTCAAGAACTATAAATAGGCAGTTTTTCTAAGAAGTCAAAGCAATCTATGGTTATATAAAAAAATGGTCTAAATCGTTGTTTAGCAAATGCTGGAAGGGATGATTAAAAATAAATAAAACTAATGAACTGTTGGTAGGGTTATGATCCAACTATTCTGGAGAACTATTTGGAACTATGCCCAAAAGGCTATAAAATGGTACATACCCTTTTACTCAGGAATACCACTACTAGGTCTGTATACCAAATAGACCAAAGGAAAAAAAAAAGACACAATTGGGTGTGTGTGTGTGTGTGTGTGTGTGTGTGTGTGTGTGTGTGTGTGTGAGCAAAGACTTAAACATTGAGTGGATAGTCAGTAATTGGGCAATGACTGAAGAAGTGGTATAAGATTGTGATGGAGTACTATTATGCTATAATAAATGATAAGGATGATGGTTTTAGAAAAAACATGGGAAGACTTCTTTGAACTGAGGCAGAACTAAATCACTGTACCTAGCAGCAATATTATAATAATAATCAACTATGCAAGATTTAGCTGCTCTATTCACTACAATCATTCAAGACAGTTCCAAAGAACTCATGATTAAAAAAAATTATACACCTCTTAAGAGAGAAATGATGAACTCTAAATGAAAACTGAAGTATAATTTTTCACTGAACATTTATTTTTTTGTGAAATGGCTAAAAGGGAAATGTTTTGCATGATTTCACAACTATAATTTATATCATATTGCTTGCCTTCTCAGTTCACAAGATAGAGGTGGAAACAAGGGAGAGAATTTGGAGCTCAAAATTTTAAAAAGTTAAATATGGAATAAATTTATTTTCTAAAAAAGATTTTTCCTTAATGCTAACATTCAGATTTTATAAATTTAAGTATAGTAGAAATATATTCTTCAATGCTAGTTATTAGAAAATTCATCATCTAGGGATTTATCTCCTTAGAGCAACACTTGCATAGTTCTAGGCCTCTAAGAACTCAGTGATGTAAGGAACGGACCTAGAAAAAGTGAGGAGAAATTGTGAGCAAAAGATTGTCAGATATTCTAATCGGGGATCTCTGTGTGTTGGCTGATTGTGTCTGGTGATTGCTTAAGGAGCAGACCAAAAATATGCTAATTTCTATTTGCTCACATCTGAGCAGATTAATGGATTTTTAGTTTTTGGTACAGAACATAAAAGGGAGTTTAATAGACCACCTTAACAGAAGCCTTTCTAAGAGTCTCTAAGGCACTCCAGACAGGGCCTAACAATATGACGGGCTGGTCTGACATGCAAGCAATTTTCAAAGTCAGGTATTTTACAAGGGCAACCTCAAATAACAGGATTAGTAGACTGATAAAAGATTCTGCATAGTAGACTAACATTAAACTTCTGAATATTAAATTCAGACTTCAATAAGAAAGTTGACAAAGTCTCTTATGAGCAGTGTAGAAAAAAATATGAGTACTATAGGCTAGATCACAATATGAATTTGGAATGAGTTGAATAACCAGAATCAAAAAAGCAATGATTAATGGTTCAATTTTAACCTGGAAGAAAGTCTCCAGAGTAATTCCTCAGTGGTTTGTCATTGGATTTGTGTAATTCAACATTTTTATCAATGATTTAGATAAAAAGCAAAGCTAATACACTTAATAGATTTCAGATTATAAAGGGCTGAGAGCAATAGCTAAAAGATTGACTAAAAGTAAGAATTCCAAAAGATCTTGGCAAGTTAAATTAATGAACTGAATCTAATAATAAGATGAATTTTTATAGGAACTAATGTATACTCTTTCACTTGGGTCTGAGAAGTCTACATCAAAAGTATAGGTTTGAAGAAGTCTGACAGGGAGACACATGAAAAAAAGATCTAGGTATTTAATAGGTTGAAAGCTCAATATGAGGATACATTGTGACAGGGAGCCAATTAAGGGACAGAAATTTTAAGCAACATTATTCAGACATTCAAATAAATGACTCCATGGTCTTTTCATTTCAGATGTTCCTTCCAACAATGGAATACCTTGTAAATTTTAATATATTTAAGTAGTTTGTAAATTGATTCCTCAATACCCTTGTAATTTTGCCTCCATCATAGATATGTTCCCTACAAATTTGGTTTGATCTAACTGATTTTCATGCTTTCTCTTTAGTGTCATATCCTTTTCATATCTGAATATGTTATACTGGAGTCCAGGGTGGAAATCCTATCTTTGATGCTGAAAATGACAACATTAAAAAATTCTTTGCAGATCTTTTCCATTCTTCTTCCCTTTGGTTGTTCTCCTTTAATTTTCATCTTAAAAAGCCTTTAGGGTAGCTTTAATTAGTTAGGATTACTTGTAAAGTTTTCTTTCAATAGACCTTACCTTTTGCTGCTTCTTTGTTTTATCATGTCATATTAAAAAATAATATCTCATTTTTCTTCTCTATAAGACTTTTAAAATGCATTTAGTCTTTTTTCAACCCATATTGCCTTTAGCTAATAGCCTTGTAAGTAAATCAACAGGCTGCTTACTAAAGCAGATTTTAGACTCTTTTAATCTCCTTGTATGAAAATTGATTTACATAAGTTATACTTCTTTATGAAATTGCCTAGTCTACATCTAGGATCTTTATTCTGTTCATTATCCATTTTTATTACAAATATTATTCTGAAATGCAATTGAATTATTTCAGTTCCATGGCATATCTCTTAAAATATTATTTTTTTCTCTAGCTTTCTATCAGTTTTGATCTTTGCTCTAATAAGTTGGTGGTTTGAAGGCACACAGATAGCTAATTCAGGACTGACAAGCAAAACATCAGGAACAAGTAATTTCAGGTCCATTAAAATTTAATCAATTTCATTTTTGTGATGTTATTCATTGCTTTCAGTGTTCAGCGTCTGCCAATTCATTTTTCAAAGAAAGCATTCTTGATATATAGGTAGGAGATATCTGTGAAGTGTACCACTCTTTGACCTCTCTCATTCCTTATTACTAATCCATGTTGTCCAATATATTTCGTGCAATCCTTGCCTATTCCCACCTTTTAATTGAAGTCACTGAGTATCAAAGTAAATGTTGATTTAATTTAGGGGATCATAGAGAGTTCTTTGCAGAATTGCTCTACCTATTTATCCTCTCCAACAGATGGTAGTGAATAAGCTGCAATTATATTCACAGTGGTCTTTTTTTTTACAAATACTGATTGTTAGTACTGTAATATAATATGATCCAATATCCTATGAAATGAAATTTCTTATTGCTTTATGCATAGGATAAACCAACTTCTCTAATTCCTTTGTTTTCAAGGAACACTCATGAGCTATCCTTCCATTACACTGAATTTCTTACTTCTGGTTTTGTTTATAATAGGAATATCAACAATTATATGGTTTAAGTTCTTCTAATTATGAATCCCTTTTTTGAATAAGGAATATGTGTTTATAGTACCAATAGCTAAGCTAAAGTTTACATATAGTCTAAAAATAGATGGTTTTTAGAACTTAAAACTTAACTTTGTTAAACCCTCCCTCAGAAATTACATGAATCAAACCTCTTAATAGAGTTTAGGGGGACAGAACTCATAAAAGAACAGAGTGGTACATCTTCCAACAAGGTCTGCCATGGGGGAATTTGAGGAGTGTACCTAGGGAAGAGAACAGAAACTCAGTACACGGGCAGGAGGACAAGCCAGGGAATAACCTGAGATCCTTGACTTTGGGGGCAATCTCCAACAAGGCTTTTGCAGTTCAGAATTGGGTTGACTGCTATGGCAGTCAGGCTGAGAGAGCTCCACTGTGAGTGCCCAGGACCACCATTCAGATGCTGGGGTTTGTCTGTACAGCCCTATCTGAACAGTGATCCCTGACATTCCTAGCTGGGAGGGTCTGGTATTTCACCACAGACAGCCCAGAGGAAAGCCCTAGGTGTTCCTACCCTTTTCAATGACCCAGGGACTGGGAAGCTGATAACCTCCTCACTGACTGGCATTCCCAGGCCTGAAGGATTAGTCCAGCTGGACTGTGGGCAGACAACACAGAGATAGCCCCAGGCATTCCTACAATTCCCAACAACCCAGGGAGTGATAGGCATCCCCAATACTGATGGTCCAGAGAGAGAGCCTCTAGAGTACCTTATATCTTGATCAACTCATTCCCTTGGAATTCCTAAAATCAATGCCCCAGGTCATTAAGTAAGCCTCTAAGCTTGTCAGCACCAAAAGTCTAGCAGCAAATCCCTCCTCCACCAATTGGAATTAATGCCTAGTAACAAATTCCAAAATGAATAAGAAAGGGCAGAGAAAAACAGAGTCTATGAAAATTACCTTGGAGATAAGAATGGGTAAAACTCTAACTCAGAAAGGGAGAGCAGAAAAGGTACTATTTGTGAAGCTTTGGAGGTGAATGTGAATTGGTCTCCAGCCCAGAAAGACTTCTTGGAAGAGTTCAGTAAGAATTTCAAAAATCAAATGGAAAAATTGGGGGGAAAATGACAAAAGAAAATTACCATCATGAAAAAAAAAGTGACCACAGAAAACAAATCCTTTAAAAATATAATTGGGCAAATGCAAAAAGAAAATAATTCCAACTTCTGGATCAGAACCAAGATGGTAGTGTGAGGCTAACATGCTCCCAGAACTTTTCCCTACCAAAGATAAATGAAGTCTCTGCATTGACATTAAATCTACAGATCCCACCAAGAAAAAGAGAAGATCCAAGGTAGTTTTCAACAGTAGATATCGTGGAGGTCTTCAGTGAAGCTCTGTCTCTTTGTGGGGAAAAACGGAAGTAAAGTGAAGCAAGGCAGGAGAAGGGGAAAGCCAGCAGGAGGTTTATGCCACAGTGCAGTCCAGGTCCCAATAGCCTGACAACAGCATAGGTCCTGCAGCCAGATAGCAAGACAGCAGGGAGGGTCCCAAACCCAAACAAAGTATGAACATTGGGAATAGCTGGGCAAAAGACAGGACTGGGCTGGGAACCACTGAATAGGTAGAACTGGGACAGAAAGGAAGAAATAATTCTCTACAAAGGCAAAATCTAAAATGAATAGGCAATATTTTGGCCAATGACAAGCCAGGGATCAGACTCCAGCCCCAGCAAAAAAAAGGCTTGGACCTATACTCCCCATACCCCAGGAGCAGAACTAAAACTATAAAGATAAGCAAAAAAATTAAAGGAGTGCTCACTATAGAAAACTATTTTGCAGATAAGGGTGATAACATTGCCATGTTGAAAGAAGTCAGTGAAAAAATAATCACAGGGGAAGTGTCAAAAGAGTCTATGGATTAGACTCAGACACAAAAGTTCATAGAGGAGCTTGAAAAAGAATTTAAAAACCAAAGAAGGGAAGAAAAAGAAAAATGAAAAGAAATGAGATTCATTAAAGAAAATTATGAAAAATTGACCAAAGAAAATAACTCCATTAAAAGTAAAAATAACCAACTGGAAAAGGAAACTCAAAAGCTAATTGAAGACAATAAAACCCTAAAAGTTAGAATTGAATAAAAAGAAACCAATGAATCTATGACAGTACAACATTCCATAAAACAAAATATAAAGGCTGAAAAAATAGAGGAAAATATAAAGTACCTTTTAGGAAAAACAAGCGACCTGGAAAATAGATATAGGAGAGATAATTTACAATTCATCAGACTATTAGAAAGTGTAAATAAAAAAAATCTTGTAAAACATCCTGTAGGAAATCATTAGAAAAAACTGTCAAAATCTGCTAGAACAAAAAGACAATATAGCCACTGAAAGAATATACAGAACCCCCCCAGAAAGAGACCTCAGGATCAAAACTCCAAGGGCTGTTATAGTCAAATTCCAGAACTCTCAAATAAAAGACAAAACTCTGCAAGCAGCAAAAAGGAAACAATTTAAATACAAATGAAACAGAATCAGACTCATACAGGACCTATCAGCCTCAACGCTGAAGGATTGGAAGAACTGGAATAGCATATTTCAGAGAGCAAAGGACCTGGAATTATAACTCAAAATGTACTACCCTGCAAAATTCAGCATGTACTGTCAGGGAACAAGATGGATGTTCAATGAGATAAAGAACTTCCAAAATTTCCTGACTAAAAGACTAGAACTCAACAGAGAATTCAATTGCCAAATGTGTAACTCAAGAGATACATAAAAAGGGAAAGGAAAAGGGAAAGGAAAAAAACAAAACAAAACAAAACAAATGTTAGTCAAGACAATCAAATTGTATTGAATCCTAAAAGGGAAGAAATAACTCATAACTCTTGAGAACTGTACTTCTCTTAGTTATCCTGTATAAAAATATAATAGAAGAGATTCATTTTAGGAGAGGTCCAAGATGACATCACTATTTGAGACAAAATGCCCTGATGAAAAATAGAAGTGTTTACTCTAAACTTAAATGTCTCAGTTTCCTTTGTTCTTCTCTAATTCTGCTGTGCTCACAAAACTTAGCTCTTTCTCTAGGGGACACCTTAAATTGGGCTTCTTGAATCTATGTTTCCCATAATTTACAATCAATTGTAAAGTTCTTAAGTGAAACATTCAAAGCTTCACAGTACTTAGAGTCCTTTGAGATTCTTGTAGCTAATTATTTTCTTAATTAATTAATTTATTTTCATCCATTTGTACATACATATTCCAAGGTTCAAAATTTCCCTCCATCCTCCCTCTTCCCACCCCCCTCCCCTCAGCAGGGAATAGTCAGGTTAGCATTTTACATGCATATTTTGTTCAACAGATTTGCAAATTAGTAATTTTTGGCATGAGGAATTAGGATTAAGGGAAAGTGATATATGAAATAATTTTTATAAAGTACTCCTCAGATTGGAAAGGGTTTTTGGTTTTTTTCCTATTTTTGGGTTTTTTTTTTGTTTGTTTTGTTTTGTCTTCCTTCCTCTGGTTGGGGATAATATAGTGCCAAACCAGTCAGATACAGTTTTCCTAGCTCTCTGGTCTGTCAAGATGAGTTGCTTCCATCAAGGTTGTTTATCTCATAATGTTGTTGATCTGTACTGTGTTCTCTTGGTTTTCCCTTTGGCTCAGCATAAGATCCCATAAGTCATCCCATGCTTCTCTAGAGTCCATTCATTTATGGTTTCTTATAGAACAATAATATTCCGTAGTATTCATGTACCATAACTTCTTTAGCCATTCCCCAATTGATGGGCATCCCCTCAATTTTCAATTCTTTGCCACTACAAAAAGAGCTGCTATGAATATTTTAGAACATGGAGGACTTTGCCCATTTTTTACAAATTCTTCTGGATATAGTCCTAGAATGGGCATTTCGGAGTCAAAGGGTATGAACAATTTTTATTGTTTTTTGCGAATAGTTTCATATTATTCTCCAGAAAGATTGGATCCATTCACAATTCCAGCAGCAATGCATCAATGTCCCAATCCTTCCACAACCTCTCCAACATCAATCATCTTCCTGTTTTCTCATCTGGGCTAATATAATAGGTGTGACATGATACCTCAATGTTGTTTTTAATTTGCATTTCTCTAACCAGTAGTGATTTGGAGCATTCTTTTATATGATTATACATAGCTTTAATTTTCTTCATTGAAAACTATCTGTTCATATCCTTTGGCCATTTATCAACTGGGGAATGACTTGTGATCTTATAAATTTGATGCAATTCTCTATATATTTTAGAAATGAGACCTTTAGGGGGTAGAACCAAGATGATGTCATGAAGGCAGCATTTCCCAGAAACTCCTTCCCCCCAAAACTCCAAAAGCCATTAAATTATGACTCTGACCAAAATTTAGAGGGGCAGAACTCACAGAAAGATTGTGATACATTTTTCCAGTCCAAGATAACTTAGAAGTTCCATGGGAAAGGTGTGTCTCACCAGGACCGGGAATTAGAAAAACCCTCAGTCACTGCACAGCCCGAGAACAGCTTGAAGGGGCTGGGAG
The DNA here is from genome assembly GCF_037893015.1 of Macrotis lagotis. Lineage (NCBI taxonomy): Eukaryota > Metazoa > Chordata > Mammalia > Peramelemorphia > Peramelidae > Macrotis > Macrotis lagotis. The sequence goes on from NC_133660.1 coordinate 196,775,779, forward strand.
AGAGTTCAGCTGCACCAGAATAAGTGTGGAGTGAGGGAGCACTGGCTGCAGAACCTGCAGCAAGAATCAGAGGAAACTGCACCTCCAGAACATAGTCCACAGATGGTAATGGGGTCAGGGGAAACTGCAAAAATTTCTCTGCTCTCCCTGGGGGTAGGACTCTGCTGTTTGCCCACACTCAGATCCAGATTGTAGTTTGGGTTTCCTTACTAAGATAGCCTAGCAGGGCTCCTTCTTACAACTCCAGGGCAAAGGGGAGTGCTGTGGTCATCTCCATATCAAAGTACGGGCAAGAGAGCTTTGGAGGAATAAAGGTCCCAGTGGGGTGTCCCCCCAAAAAACCCCAAAGCCTTGGAAGCTCTGTAAATTAGTCTTGGGCTGAAGAATTGAGTAAATAACAGAAAAAGAAGAATCTGAACATAGAGAATTACTTTAGTTCCATGGAAGATCAAAACACATACTCAGATGATGACAAAATTGAAGCTTCCATATCCAAACCATCCAAGAGAAATAGAAAATGGGCTCAGACTATGGATAGCTCAAAAAAGACTTTGAAAAGAAATTAAGGGAGATGGAGGAAAAATTGGGAAATGAAAGTGATGCAGAAAAATCATGAAAACAAATCAAGAGCTTGGTGAAAGAAATACAAAAAAAAATACCGAGGAAAACAATATGTCAAAAATAAATTTAGGGCTAACAGAAAAAGCAAAACAAAAGGCAAATGAGGAGAAGAATGCCTTAAAAAGAACTGTACAGCTGGAAAAGGAGATAAAAAAGCTCTCTGAAGAAAATAACTCCTTCAAATGCAGAATGGAACTAAAGGAAGCTGATGACTTTGTAAGAAATCAGAAAGAAATAAAACTCTTTCAAAAAAGCCAAAAATTAGAAGAAAATGTGAAATATCTCATTGGATAAACAAATGAAAATAGATACAGAAGAAATAATTTAAAATTATTGGGCTATCTGAAAGCCACAATCAGGGAAAGAGCCTAGACTTTTTTCTTTTTTTTTTGTTTTCTTATCTTTTTTTTAAATTTATTTTTTATTCTCATTTTGTACAAATGTTTTTCTTTATATTAATAAAATATACTTGTTTACAAGTAAACAAAATACCCCTCCCCCCCATGAATATAGATAGACTTGCTTGGGCAAAAAAAGTAAACGGGGGAGAAAAAAATTAAAATTAAAAAAAATAATAGTAATAATTGTAGGTGTGGCCAGGTGGTGCAATGGACGAAGCACCAGCCCTGGAGCCACGAGCACCCGAGTCCATATTCAGCCTTGAAAACCCAATAATCACCCAGCCATGTGACATGCAAGCCACCCGATCCCCACTGCCCTGCGAAAACCAAAAAGAAGAAAAGAAAAGACCCAAAATAAAATAAAATAGTAATAATAGTAGGGGTGGCAGGGTGGCAGACAGAGCATTGGTCCTTGATCCAGGAGTACCTGGGTCCAAATCCGTCCCCAGACACCCAATGATCACCCTGCTATGTGGCCCCAGGCAGGCCACCCAGCCCTACTTGCCCTGCACCCTCCCCCAAATAATAATAACAAAAAATGTGTTTCAGTCTTTGTTCCAACACCATCAACTCTGTGGTGAGTGGATCGCATTCTTTATGATAAGTCCATCACAAAAGTTACTTCCATATTTTTCCAACATTGCCATTGCTGATCTCAACTCCCTCCTTTCTTATTTCTCCACTACCATGTACTATATTTTCTCTCTCCTTTCACTCTGACTCTGCTGTAGGGTTGCTGAGTGGTGCAGCAGACAGATCCCTGGTCCTGGGGCCAAGAAGCCCTGAGCCCCCATACCACCCCTTAGGCCCAGAATCCACCTGGCCCTATGGTCCTGGGCAGGTCTTCCAATCCCAGCCTCTTGCAAGAAGTAAAAAAAGAAAATGTGTTATATCTGACCCCTGTACCCCCATGGTCCATCCTCTCCTCCTTTATTCACATCCCCACCCCTTCCCCCTGCTCCCCCCTCCTTCTTACTCCAGTTGTCTATACCCCATTGAGTATATTTGCTGTTTCCTCTCCTAGCCATCTCTGATGAGAGCAAAGGTTCCCTCATTCCCCCTTGCCTCCCCCCTTCCATATCATTGCAATAGCTCATTGTAATAAAAAAAAAATCTTATTATGTGAAATAGCTTGGACTATTCCCCTGCTCCTTTTTCTTTCTCCTATTCCATTTCCCCTTTTTTCTTATTGACTCCATCTTTACATCATATTTTATCTTCAAATTCAGCTTTCTCCTGTGCTTCAACTATAAAAGCTCCCTCTACCTGCTCTATTAACTGAGATGGTTCACATGAATATTATCAGTATCATTTTTCTATACATGCAGTTCATCCTCATTAAGTCCCTCATATTTCCCCCCTCTCCTCCAATCTCCATGCTTCACCTGAGTCCTGTATCTGAAGATCAAACCTTCTGTTCAGCTCTGGCCATTCCAAAAGGAACCTTTGAAATTCCCCTGGTTCATTGAAAGTCCATCTTTTTCCCTGGAAGAGGACATTCAGCCTTGCTGGGTAGTTCATTCTTGGCTGCATTCTAAGCTCTTTTGCCTTCTGGGTATATTGTATTCCAGGCCCTACGAGCTTCCAATGTAGCTGCTGCTAAGTGCTGTGTGATCCTGACTGCAGCTCCATGATATTTGAACTGTGTCCTTCTGGCTGCTTGTAATATTTTCTCTTTGACTTGGGAGTTCTGGAACTTGGCTATAATATTCCTGGTGGTTGGTTTTTTGGGATCTCTTTCTCAGGGGAATCGGTGGATTCTCTCCATTTCTATTTTGCCCTCTGCTTCTAGAATATCAGGGCAATTTTCCTGTAGTAATTCTTTGAAAATGATGTCAAGGCTCTTTTCCTGATCATGACTTTCAGGTATTCCAATAATTTTCAAATTATCTTTCCTAAGTCTGTTTTCCATATCAGTTGTTTTTTCAATGAAATATTTCACATTTTCTTCTAATTTTTCATATTTTTGGTTTTGAAGTATTGATTCCTGATTTCTGGTAAATTCATCAATCTCCCTGAATTCTATTCTTTGTCTGAAGGATTTGTTCTCAGAGAGTTTTCTTATCTCTTTTTCCATCTGGCCAATTTTGCTTTTTAAAGCATTCTTCTCCTCAATAACTTTTTGAACTGTTTTATCCATTTGACCTAAGCTGTTTTTTAGCATGCTATTTTCTTCAGCATTTTTTTGGATTTCCTTGACTAAGCTGCTGACTTCATTTTCATGTTTTTCCTGCATCTCTCTCCTTTCTTTTCCCAGTTTTTCTTCTAACTCCCTCATTTGATTTTCAGTCTTTTTTGAACTCTATCATAGCCTGAGCCCAATTTCTGTTTTTCTTGGAGTCTTTAGATGCAGGAGCTTGTGCTTCCTCATCTTCAGCCTGAGTATTTTGATCCTTCTTGGGCTCATTTGCAAAATATTTCTCAATGGTCTTCCTCTTGTTTCTTTGTTCATTTTCCCAGCCTAAGCCTGTTTTTCGGGGGTGCTTCCTGAGCTTTTGGGACACTCCCACAAGGGTCTCAGTGTGTGAGGTTCTGTCCTCCCTCCTGGTCTGTGAATGACCATAAGCGCCCCCCTCTGCCATGGGGCTGAGGTGGGGGGGGGCCCTGCTGTTCTATGGGGGGGGGCTAGACTGTGATCAGGATCTAAATGTATTCAGAGCCCCAGAGTCCTGTTCCAGGGGCAGAGGACAGAGCTCTGCAGTCTCTCTCTTCACTCCCCTCCCTCAGCTCAATGGGCTCATGCCCTGGGGGCTCCTGCTTACTGGCTCCGCCTGCTTCTGTTTCCTGGTCTGGGCTGCAGAAAGACCAAGCTGCTGGCTGTGTGCCCTGAGGGCTGGGCTCCACATGCTCTCTCTGGCAGAGGTACCCCCGCTGTTCCCCCACTTTGTGCCGGTGCTCCCCGGGGTGCAGCTTCAGGAGACTGCCCTGCTGCTGTGAGCTGAGGCTCCCAGCACCCTGGGGCTGCCTCTGGGAGGCTGAAGTTCTTTGGCTCTGGCGGGCCACCCCTCTGGTGGGCTGCCCCTCCGATCCCGGGGAGCAGAGCCTTTCTGCTCTTTTCCAGGTTACCTTGAGTAGGAGAACTGCCTCACTGGGTCCCTTTGTGGGTTCTGTCTCTGGAAAGTTTAGTTAGAGTCCTTAGTTTATGAGTTTTTAATCAGAGAGCTCCTAAGACTGGATCTCTTCATGTCGCCATCTTCTAGACTTCATTTTTCAAGAAATAATACAGCAAAATTGTCCTGAGATCCTAGAAGCTGAGGGTAAAATAGAAATTGAGAGAATTCACTGGTCACCTCCTGAAAGAGATCCCAAAAGAAAAATTTCCAGGAATATTATAGCCAAATCCCAAAACTCCCAAATCAAAGAGAAAATTTTAAAAGGTGCCAGAAACAAACAATTCAACTACTGAGGTTCCATAGTCAGTATTACACAGGATCTGGCAGGAGCTATATTAAGGGATTGTAGGGATTAGAATGTGATAATCTGGAAGGCAAAAAACCTTGGTTTAAAATCAAGAATCAGCTACCCAGCAAAACTGAATATCCTCTTTCAGGGGAAAGATGAACTTTCAATGAAACAAGGGACTTTCAGACTTTCCTATTGAAACAACCAGAACTGAACAGAAAGTTTGATATCCATATACAAGACTCTGGTGAAACATAGAGGGAGTGAATGAGAAGGACTAACTATGAGGAACTTAATATTGAACTGTTTGTATTCCTGCATGGGAAGAAGATACTGATAACTCATATGAACTTTCTCATTTATAAGAGGTGTTAGAAGGAGCATATATAGACAAGGCCCAGGAAGGAGCAGAATACAATGGTATAATACAGTAAAAAGATGGAGTCACTGGGTGATAAAGGAAAGTACTGGAAGGGAGGTAAAGGATATGAAGAAGAAGAAGCTAAGAAATTTCACATAAAAGTCAAGAAAAAGCTTTTTTTTTCAATGGAGTGGAAAGGGCGGGGCCAAGGGGGAATGAGAGAGCCTTCATTCACATCAGAGATGGCTTGAAGAGGAAGTAACATACACACTTGAGGAAATCTATCTTACCCTAGAGAAAAATGAGAAGAAAGGGATGGGATAAGGGGAGAATAGGGGGAGGGAAGGGGGGACTAGATGATAGAAGAGAGGGAAGATTGAGGGAGAGGGTACTCATATTCAACACACTTTTGGACAGGGCCAGGATGAAAGGAGAGAAAGAGAATAGAATAAATGAGAGTGGGTAGGAATAGAGTGAAGGTACAGCTAGTAATAGCAACTGTGGGAAAAATATTGAAGCAAATTCTCTGGTGGATTTATGATAAAGAAAGCAATTCACCCCAGAGACAGAGTCATTGAAATCTGAACATAGACTGAAGTAATTTTTTTCCTCTCTATTCTTGAGGTTTCTCAGCTTCTTGGGGTGGGGGGAGAGGGTTTATGTTTACTCTTAAAATACATTTAATTTACATTAATGCATAAGCATGGAAACAATGTAAAGACTATCAGACAGCCTTTGGGGGGGAGGGGAGGGGGAAATTGTAAAATGCAATAATTCAATTATTCTATAGTCTTTCAAGTATTTAATAGCACTATATAAAAAAAATTGACATGCCTTAAAAAAAAGATGCTATTGGAAAAATGAATAAAAATAAATAAAATAAATGTAGATCCCTAAAAAAAAGAAAAAAACTATAAATAACAGGTTAAAAATGGATTTTATATGTATGGAGGGAGAGTTAATAAAAAAAGAGAAATTCCTCTTCAAAAAAATTGTATTTCTCTCAGGATAGTTAAAAGGTTGAATATATTTGAAGAGACTGAATTTAGAAGATATAGATATTGTTAGTTCTTGTCCTACTATTGAAGAAGACCAAAATGATATCACTATGATTGAGACAAATAGTCCAGGTGAAAAGTTAGAGTGTTTCCTTTAAACTTATGTGTCTCACATTTCCCTTGGCCTACTTTAATTCTGTCTTGTTCATAGAGCTCAATACTTTCACTAATTAGGGCATCATATGCTGGGTGATCTTGAACCCATGTCTCCCATGCCTTACAAATCAATTGTAAAGTTCTTAAGAGAGATCTTCAGAGTGTCCCAGTCCTTAGAGACTCTATAGTTTATTAAATTAGAAGTGAATTTACTTTACTAGATAGTTATAAGTTTGTGGTACAATGGGGCAGAAGGGTGGGAACCTATTTTGAAGGGATGGACATAAAGGGATTAGGAAGTGATTCTGTCTTAATCTATAGTTTAAAGTGGGTTCTAGCATCATGATTGGAGAGCTAAAGGTCGGGGTGGGGGGGGGAAGGAATTTGAGAGAGTATGCATAGATGGAATATACAAATGGTTCATAAATTTATTTGGCTTTGAGTGATTCCTTGACTCATGAGGATGGTATGTACCTGGAGGGCACTTGAAAAGGGGGTAAGACATAAAGTTAATATAATTTGATGTGAAAAAAAAAGAAATGAGACCTTTAGCAGAACTCCTGGTTGTGAAGATTGTTTCCCAGCTTTCTGCTTTTCTTCTAGTTTTGGCAAAAAAAAATTGACTTTATTAGTACAGAATCTTCTTAATTTATTATATTTGAAATCATTCATTTTGAAGTCTTATAATGGCCTCTAATTCTTGTTTGGTCATAAATTTATCCCTTTTCCATAGATCAGATAGGTATTTTTTGGTCTGTTAATTTATCTATGTTATCACTCTTGTCTAAATCTGACATTATTTTGGTATGGGTCTGAGATATGGGTCTATGCCTCGTTTTTACCATGTTATTTTCCAGTTTTCTCAACAATTTTTGTCAAATAGTGAGTTCTTATCCCAGAGGCTGATGCTTTGGGTTTGTCAAACAATAGATCGCTGTAGTCATTTACAGCATTTAAAAAAAATTTTTTTTGCAAGGCAAAAAAGGCCACACAGCTATTATTAAGTGTCTGAGGCCGGATTTGAACTCAGGTACTCTTTACTCCAGGGCTGGTGCTCTATCCACTGCACCACCTAGCCGTTCCTACATTTTCTTTTAAACCCCCTCTTCTAATCCACTGATCCATTAGGCTATTTCTTAAGCAGTACCAGGCAGTTTTGATAACTTTTGCTTTATGGCATAGTTTTAGATCTGATAAAGCTAGGCCACCTTCCTTTTAATTTTTTTTATCAGTTCCCTTGCTATTCTTGCCCTGTAACAGCTCCAGATGAATTTTGTTACTATTTTTTCTAGCTTGGTAAAGTAGTTATTTGGTAGTTTGATTGGCATGGCACTGAATAAGTAATTTAACTTCAGTAGAATTGTTTTTTTTAAAGAAATTTTTTTTTTATTTTGAGTTTTACAATTTTTCCTCCATTCTTACTTCCCCCACACCATACAGAAGGCAATTTGCCAGTCTTTACATTGTTTCCATGGTATATACATTGATCTCAGTTGAATGTGATGACAGAGAAACCATATCCTTAAGGAAGAAAAAATAAAGTATGAGATAGTAAAATTACATAATAATATAATGCTTTTTTTTATAATTTGATGGTAATAGTCTTTGATCTTTGTTCAAAGTCCATAACTCTTTCTCTGGATACAGATGGTATTCTCCACTGCAGATAGCCCAATATTGTCCCTGTTGTTGCACTGAAGGGACAAGCAAGTCCATCAGGGTTGATCATCACCCCCATGTTGTTGTTAGGGTATACAATGTTTTTCTGGTTCTACTCATCTTGCTCAGTATCAGTTCATGCAAATCTTTCCAGGCTTTCCTGAATTCCCATCCCTCCTAGTTTCTAATAGAACAATAGTGTTCCATGCTATACATACACCACAGTTTGTTAAACCATTCCCCAATTGAAGGACATTCACTTAATTTCCAATTTTTTGCCACTACAAACAGGGCTGCTAAAAATTAGAATTGTTATTTTTATTATATTAGCTCAACCTATCCATGAGCATTTACATTTTTCCAGTTATTTAGATATGACTTTATTTGGGTGAAGAGAGCTTTATGATTGTGTTCATACAGTTTCTGGGTTTGTCGATTCACAAGTATTTAATGTTGTCGACAGGTATTTTAAATGGAATTTCTCTTTCTATTTCATGTTCTTGGGCTTTGTTGTTCATATATAAAAAAACATGCTGATGATTTATATGGGTTTATTTTATATCCTGCTCCTTTACTGAATTTGTTAATTGGTTCAAGGAGCTTTTTAGATGATTTTCTCCAGTTCTCTAGGCATACCATCATATCATCTACAAAGAGTGGGAGCTTTGCTTCTTCATTGCCAATTCTGATTCCTTCAATTTCTTTTTCTTAATACTTCTAGCATTTCCAATACTATTTTGAATAGTTATGGCAATAATGAGAATCTTTGTTTTACCCCTGAATTTATTGGAAATTTTATAGTGACTGTTGTGTGGGAATGCTCTAAATCTTCATCACCTGGTGACCTTAAGCACCAGAACATTGTTTTACTAAGTGTCATGGGAGTAGGAGAAGATTAGAGACTGGAGAGAATATTTAAATATTTGTATTTGGGCAAATAAACAGAGACCTTGGTGTACAAAGGGAGAACTTGTCTTCCTTGTCTCCTGACCCTCCAACACTCACCTAGGGAAAGGATAAAGGAGTCTGGAAAGGGACTCAACATATGGTGTCTGAACAGGAACACAAAGGCAGAGTTTTTTTATTGGAGTCTGGGATAAGGACCAGCAGATACAAGCAAGGAAAAATTCCAGGTGACATCCAAAAGACTTCAGAGAAGGTAAGTTTACCACGGGCCTAATGTTAAGGAATAAGGAAGTCAGTACAAAGAGATGTAGAGGAAAGTGAAGGTAAAGAGAATGTGTATTCACATTCATGGCCTGAGGCAGAAGAAATGAAGAAATATTATCAAGAAAAGCCTAAGATCATCCCTACAGCACCTAGGGAAGAGATTTCAGCAGTACAAAAAGCCATCAAAAAAGAAAAGATCAAGGAGACAGTTTGATGGATCTAGGAGCTGACTTTCAGTCATATCCTGCTATTGAGGAGCCAGATCCTTTTAATTCAGGAAACCTTAGGTGAAGAAATAAGCCACTAGATATAAAAGCACTCAGAGATTTAAAGAAGGCAGTGGGGGAATATGGGCCAAGATCACTTTTTGTCTGGCTACAATTGGATATTCTTTATGTTATTGGATACTCTTGCATACTCCATATTAACATGTAGTTAGAGCATGTTTGTCACCCAGACAATCTGTTTTTTGGATGATGGAATTTATAGAACAATGGAGACAGATGGCTTTGAGGCATGCACAAGGTTCCAATGCCACCACATATTATGAACAATTAAGAGGCACAGGTCAATTTTTCAACAATGCAGACCAACTTTATTATGGGTTAGAGACATATGAAAGAATTGCTACCTGTGTAAAGAATGCTTGGGGACATATCCTAATACAAAATGATAAGAAAGAACCATTTGCACTTATTAAACAAAGAAATGGTGAAGGTTTTGTAGATTTCTTTTCCCAGTTACAGGAGACAGTAGGAAGAACTTTAGGAGATAAAGCAGGAATAGATTTATTAATAAAACCATTAGCATGGGCTAATGCAAATACTAATTGTCAGAAAGCAATGATTGGCTTAAGAAGGGATACCACAATTGAGGAAATGATTCAAAGATGTGACAGAGTAGGGTCTCTAGTGTATCACACAGAATTAATGACAGAGGCATTTGCTAATATGCACATGGGAAATAAAGAGAAATGGACTTACTTTGTTTGTGGAAAACCTGGACATTTAAAGAAAGATTTTTGTAGTGCCCAAGGAGCTAAACCCAGAAAAGTCAGGGCACATCATCCTAAAACTTTGTGCCCAAAGTGTGAAAAGACAGGACACCCCCTCTCCCAAGGGCCCATCAAAAACAATCATGGGGTATGACAGTTCAGGACCAGCAGGAAATGGAATGGGAAAAACCAGTATGCAGCTTTGGCAGCAAACTGACCCATATCAAGCTATTGACGGTCAAAAGTACTGGGAAATTTAGGGTGCCTCCATATGCTTCTACTGAAGTACCTATTCACCCGTTATGATTAATGGATGAGGAGTTTGCAATCATTTTGGCTCCACCAAATCCAGAGTATACGCACATTATACCTTTAGTAAAGTATATGAGTGGGGAAGTTTTCTCTGTCGCAATAATGAATGCTAATGATGATGATAGCTACATAAATGAGAACCAATGCAAAGCTCAGTTACATGTTTTTTTCAAGATCTAGTATAAATAGGAAGGAAAGTGAGTTGAAAAGGGGGCCAAAACAGAGAAACCACATTGAAATCATGTTTACAACTACGATTTCTTCAGAAAAACCTCTTTGTGTTAACCAAGTAGAAAAATTGCTTTTCTAGGCTTGATTGACACTAGGGCATATCTGACTGTGCTCCCCATACAGAACTGGCCACAAGCTTGGCCTAAACAGGCTTCCTATACTAACCTAGTAGACATTAGAAGTAGACAGAAACAGAAATTTCTTGTCAACCCTTGAAATGGAGAAAAAAAGATAAAGCAGGGACTTACTCCTTTCAGAGCTGAAGGACTCCCTACAATATTATGGGGAAGAGATATATTATGTCAATTAGGGCTAGAATTAGCACAGATACTCTGATTGGGGCTGCTGTTGAGTTGGAAATTGGAGTCTCGGAGAAAGCACCACAGAGGGACAGAGCTTCTTCCTCAGCATCAGTCTACCACTGTGTACCAGTGCCATGAATGGGTTGTGGAGGACCTGCTTGCTAGTCTTTTTGGCTGCTGTTGCCTGCCTGGGCATAGGCCCATTAAGCATGACTCAAACCCCTAAATCTACCATCAACTTAAGAGACCACTCATAGCTGAAGCAGACCCTGATGCCTAGGATGAATTCCACTTCAGAAGCTACAATGAATTTCACTCTCCAGCCTACAACTAAGCATACCATGACTCTTGCTTAGGCACCAGAAACCTGTGAAGTAGACACTAATTGCACTTCCATTGTTGAGAACAAAAATGTCATATGTTATTGGACAGTTTGTAATGGTTTTGACTACTGTTCAGAAAATGCAACAACTCCAAATTGTACTGCTGTCAACAAGTCAAGTAATTATAAATGCTCTCTCTCATTCTCTGCCTCTCCCACCCTCTGCAGAAGAAGGTGGGGGGGGAGGGAAATCTTCCTTTTGGGACTTTGAAACTCAAGTCTATATCACAGAAGGAATGCATGCTTTGCTACAGAAAGGGCAAGAGACCCCAAAAAACTTATTTTAGAATTCAAAGAATCCCCCTGCCTTCTTGCTGGTTTGGGGAGGGGGTGGGGTTGGGCAATAGGCTTTTGATTAGGAGGCTTCATGGTGAATTAGTTAAGAAAAAAGAGGAAGAAGACTTTTTTCTAAGACTGGGAAATTCAGGTTTCATCTTTTGAATGAAGCCTGTGCTTATGGGCAGTATTTTGGTGTGTTATACATGTGTATTTAATCATCAATAGGACATTTTACATCTCTTTACTGGCCTGGAGAGGTGGGAAAATGTTTTTATATTCTGACATCTAGTACTGGCCAGGGTATCAATATCAGTTTGGTAAATGATACAAGAGAATTGTTTCTGGGTTTCTGTAAGTGTCTAAACTTCTGTGTGTGTGTGTGTGTGTGTGTGTGTGTGTGTGTGTGTGTGTGTGTAATTCAGATCTGAAATAGGTAAAATTAAATGTTACTCCTTTTAGTTTGAGTTTTGAATTTGATTACTTAAAAAGACCTAACATTTGAAAGTTTGTATTTGTGTGTGTTAAGAAGGAAAATATAATTGGGATAAATTGTATTTCAAGGAATTTGGGAATATTGAATCATATAATTTAATGATTTCTTTTGCTGAAAAAGTATTTGCTAAAATATAACATCCATTCCTATTAAAAACACTAGAGAGACTATTAGAAGAGGGAGAGAGGCCTTGCATTCCCAGTTAGACACCCTCCTGATTCTGCTACGGAGTGAAACATTGGACTATTTCCAGAAAGGCCTTGCATTGATTCTGTTAGGAAGGGAAATAGTGGAATACTTCCGGAGAAGAGAACTTGCAGTCTTAATTAGTCACCTATTTGATAATAGACTGTGAGAGCAGTAACCTGCCTTTTCTTATTAAACAAGTACTAAACTAAAGAGATAGTAGAATTCCTTAGAAGACCTTGCCTACTCAGACATAATTCATTTAACAGGTCATTAGAAATCTTCTTCTGACACCCTCACCATCTGGATGGTGAGGTAATATTTTATGAAAACCTTTTATTTTTCTCTTTGTTGCTGAGGAGATTTTTCAAGTAAAAATTGCAACTCTAAAAAACCTTAACCAATCAGGTTGGAAGAGAGGGGGCTAAGGAGGGGGGGAATTGTGCTAGGCCATATAATCTTGCTTGACTGTCACCTTGGGGCAGCTCCTTGATCTTCACTGTCTTTGTGAGACTTGGAGTATGCCCTTTTCTCAAGCAAAGCCAAAATAAACTTTCCATTTTTACTCAGAAGAGTCTCTATATTTTTTAAGTGGATTTTTATCCCACACAATTCTTTCAATGTTTATATAGTTATCTACAAGATTTGGGCATTCTTCCCTTATAATTTCCTGCATGATGTTTTCCAAGTTCTTTTGTTGATCTAGGCTTCCTAGTAGTCTGATGATGTGTAAATTGTCTCTTCTGGATCTATTTTCCAGATTATTCATTTTCCCTAGAAGGTACTTTTCATTTTCTTCAGTTTTTTTTCAGTCTTTTTTATTTTGTTTGGAAGAATCTCATAGTCTTGTAGATTCATTGTTTTCTATTTGTTCAATTCTAATTTTTAGGATTTTATTTTCTTCACTTAGCTTATGTTTCCTTTTCCAGTTGGTTATTTTTACTTTTAATGGAGTTGATTTATTTGGTCAACTTGTCACAATTTTCTTGCATGACTTTCATTTCTTTTTTCCATTTTTCTTCTTCCTTTATTCTTTGGTTTTTAAATTTTTAAAGCTCTTTGATGAGCTTTTGTATTTGAGTCCAATTTATAGACTGTTTTGATACTTCCCCTGTGAGTGATTTTTCACTGCTTTCTTCTTCAGACATGGCATTGCTGTCATCTTTGTCTGTAAAGTAGTTTTCTATAGTGAATGCTCTTTTAGCTTTTTGGTTCATCATTGCTGTTTAATTTCTGTTCCTAAAGTATATGGGAGTATAGATCCATGCTTCATGATCCCTGGCTTGTTGTTAGCCAAGATGTTACCTATGTAGTCCAGGCCTTGCCTTTGCAGAGGTTTTTTTAATTTTATTCATATCCAGAGGATTATTCCCAATTCAGTCCTGTATTTTACCCTTGTGTTTTCATGGTTCAGACTTTGTTTAGGGTTGGGATCCTTCAATCTTTCCTGCTGGCTTGCTATCTAGCTGCCAGGACCTCTGTCATTATTAAACTGTCATGAGCTGGATTATACTCTGGCTAAAAGCCTCCTGCTGACTTTCCTAGATCTCCTGTCTCCTGGACTTTACTCACCCCTCCCCCCCCAAGAGACAGACCTTCACAGAAGATCCTCCATGAAATCTACAGTTGAAAACTTCTTTGAATCTTCTCTTTTTCTTGGTGGGATCTGCAGTGTGGAATGTCAGACTAATGGCTTCATTTATCTTTGGCAGGAAAAGGCTCTGGGAGCATGTTAGAGTCAAGTTGCCATCTTGACTCTGCCCTGGAAGTTGGTTTTATAGAGAATTAAATCAGGGTTAGACAATTCATATTTTACTTAACAAGGGGTTAAGTACCCTGGGTGGGAAGGGAGGGAAGAATGAGAGAAAATATGCTTGGGAGGGCTACAAAAAGTTCATGAAATGATTTAGCTTTGAATGATACTTTGGCTCAAGAGGATTGTGTGCACTTGGAGGGTTCTTGAAAAGGGAGAAAGTTAAAAAATGATTATAATTTGATGGTTATTCAAGTCTCTTGAAAAGTACACTTCTAATCAGACAGAAGAGGGAAAGGTACTTATTGACTTTGAGACAATGGTGCTTATCAACCAATCAACCAATCAATCTGTGATGGTACTTAGATAACATTTTAAGCTTATCAAGTAACTGATTAATTAATCAAGCTGTGATTGGTGATGCCTGATTAATAGTACTTGAGAGATAAATCATAGAAGGTGAAGAGGCACAAAAATTCATAATTTTAGAGGGGAAAGAAGGGAGGATAGGAACATTGAATAAATTCTATTCAATAGATTTGGCCCACCAAAGTAATAAGATACATTCCCACTTGTGTTTAAAAATCTATCCTACTCTACAGGGAAGGGTGTGGGGCAGGGGAAGGGAAAGATAAGGGGAAAAGGAACTGAGAAAAGGAAAAGCAAAAGTACAAGTGAAAATAAACTGAAAGTTAAATTTTGAAAGAAAAGCTACAGGGGAAAGGGAGGAAATCTTTGGGGAGGCAGAATTAGAGGAAAGGAAAGAGAAAATATAAATGGGGAATCAGTAATAGTCTTCCTTCCACCCCACCCTTCCCCTCAGAAGGGAATAGCCAGATTACCATTTTATTTACATATTTTGATAAACATGCTTACAAATTAGTAATTTTCAGCATAAGTAATTAGGATTAAGGGAAAGAGATACAGAAGAGATAATTTTTATAAAGTGTTCATCAGATTTGGGAGGATTGTTTTTTTTTCTTCTGTGTTTTGTTTTGTTTTGTTTTTTCTTCTGGTTGGGGATAATATAGTCCATAACCAGTCAAATACAGTTATCCTAGCTCTCTGGACTGTCAAGAGGAGCTGCTTCCATCAAGGTTGTTCATCTCCTAATGTTGTTGTTGATGTGTTCATTGTTCTCATGGTTCTACTCCCTTTGCTCAGCATCAGATCTCATAAGTCATTCCATGCTTCTCTAGAGACCAACTAATCAATAATCTTAAATATAAATGTGAATGAATGAACTGTCCCATAAAGCATTAAATCCCCATAAAGGATTAAAAACAAGAATCCACCAATGTGTTGTTTACAAGAAACACATTTGAAGCAGAGGGATACATGCAGGGTAAAAGTGAAAGGATGGAGCAAAATATATTATGATTCAGTTGTAAAAACATCCGGAGTAGCAATCCTTACCTCAGATAAAGCAAAAGCAAAAATAGATCTCATTAAAAGTGTTGAGGAAGGAAATGACATCTTTTAAAAAGGCACCATAGGTGCTACATCACTTATGAAGCTATATCATTATTAAACATTTATGTACCAGTGGTATAGGATCCAAATTCCTAAAGCAAAAGCTGAGTGGATTTACAGGGAGACATAGACAGCAAAACTTTAATAAAGGGAGACCTCAGCCTCCCTCTCTCAGAACTAGATAAATCAACAACAAAATAAACAGAAAGGAAGTTAAGAAGATGAATGAAACCTTAGAAAACTTAGATATGATAGACCTCTGGAGAAAACTTGGCAGTACATAGAACCTGTATCAAAATTGATCATTTACTAGGGCATTAAAAACCTGATCATCTAAATGCAGGAAAGCAGAAATAATAAATGTACATTAGTGTGTTAGAAGGAATGACAAATAGGAAGAATTCAGAGAAGTATGACAAGATTCATATATACAATACATACTAAAATAAGCAAAACCAAAAAAAAACCCCACTGTATGCTATGACTATAACAATGCAAATGGAACAAATGATTAACAACAGCAAAAACAGACTGTATACAGTTATCCCTTCTACCTCATGACTTTCCCCATCATAGTTTTGATATTTTGTGGTATGGCATAATAAAATAAATAGAAATTTTGAGGGGAGCTTTGCAGAAGTTCCCAATAATATGCAAAGTTCAGAAGATGAAATAGGAAAAGTTTAGAAAGAGAAATGCATAAAACATATATATATATATATAGTATTGGATTATACCAAAATATTTTACCTTTTAATACCACAATAATTCAGACTTTTTCCTCTTTTACTAAGTGAAAACTAAAAGATTTCAAATGGATTTTCCAGATCCAGAGGGTACAAGTTCAGTTGTGATCTCTATTTCAAAAGGTGACATTTTAGCCACTTCATTTGTATAATTCCTAATTGCTTTCTAATATGGTTCTATATTTCAGTGTCACCAACATGTTAGTATGCCTACTGTATTTCTCCATGTATAAAACACACATTATTGAAAAATTTGGGGTCTAAAAACTGGGAGAATCTTATACAGTGATTGTAGATTTTTTTACTTGCATTTCCCACTTTTTCACACTTATTGTTTTTGCACTCATTGTTTCACATTTGTTTACTACTGTATTAGGTTATGTTTTGCCATGCTCTTTCCAGAAATCACTCAGAAAGGTTTTCATATAGTGCTGAATTCATGTTAAAAGTGATTCAGTTTGCAAAAGTGAATGGAAATCATGCTGCTGATTGTCAGTTTGGTCTTTCTCTTACTGAGAAAACAATCCAAGATTGGTTATGGGAAGAGGAAACCTACTGAAGAAGCAGTGACAGAAAAACGCCATGAGAGGCAAGTCAGCCAACTGACCTGTATGAGAGATGGAACTGAAGAGCTGGATTGAAGAGCAAAGGGCTATTGGAATTCCTGTGTTCACAAAAATGGTTCAGCTGGAGGCAAGAAGAAGTGTTGATGAAAAAGAAGGGACTGATTTCAAAGGAGGACACAATCTTGGTGGTTCAGGTTCATGAAATGGAATGGACTAAGCATGGACATCCATGTACCAGACTTCCCCCAAAAAATGCCTGAAAGCTATGAGCAGAAAGTCCTTGAATTTCATGATGAATAAAACTTGTTTTCAATAACTTTATGTAATACATTTTTTTTTCAAATTTTGGGTCCCCAAATTAAGGTGTGTCTTAAACATGGGAGTATCTTATACATGGAGCAATATGGTGTCTTTCTACAACCCTGCTAACATCATATTTTTGTTATTTTTACCTAGTTTCAGATTGGAATTTGAAATCTCAACATTGTTTTGCATTTCTATTATTATTAGGAATTTGGAAACTTTTAGCTCTTATCAGTTTATTCAATTCCTGACCAAGAGTCCATTATTCCTGTATTTTACACACTGTGATCCAGAAATCCAAATCCTATTGTCAGGCACTATCTTCTTAGCCAGATGTTCACATCCTAAATGTGTTATTCTCTGAAACCTCTGCCTTCTTTCAGTACTTAATAAAATTGCAACTGGATGATGGCATTAAAGAGATAGTATAGAGAAGATTCCTATTTAAGTTGGGCTAGTAGAATTCCAAGATCCCTTTGAATGCTGAGATTTTTTTTTTTTGCAAGGCAAATGGGGTCAAGTGGCTTGTGTCTGAGACTGGATTTGAACTCAGGTACTCCTGACTCCAGGGCCAGTGCTCTATCCACTGTGCCACCTAGCTGCCCCTGAATGCTGAGATTTTTAAGATTCTGATTCAATCCACACCTGAAATTCTAGACAGATGGGTATAGAAAGTGAGGATACTGTTTCAGTGACCTATATGAATATGTTCTTGTTGTATGAATAGTATAAGAAATAACCCCCTTTCTGCAGTGGCTTATTGGAGACATAAAGAGTTTCTGAGAAAGAAAAGTAAATATCCCAGAAGGACAGGCAGGGAAATAGCATTGAAAGTCAAGAAGACAGAAATCTTTGGGTAAATCAATGCTCATGTTGGGGATCATATGGGGAAAGCATTTTCATAAGAAATATTGGTGGGAGAAGGGGCAGCTAGGAGGTGCAGTGGATAGAACACTAACCCTGGAGTCAGGAGGTCCTGAGTTCAGATCCAGATCAGATACTTAATGATTGCTAGATATGTGACCTTGGGAAAGTCACTTAATCCCATGGCCTCACAAAACAAACAAACAAAAAAAGAAATACTGGTAGGAGAAGCTGAAGTGATATAATTGTGGGAGGATGATACAGACTGCTCAATCTGGTGAAGATACAACATGACAATTTTTTGACACAGATAGTAAAACTTGCATCTAGGTAAGGTGTGGTTATAGAAGGAAATTTCAACTACCCAGACATAAATTGAAGTTATCTCTGCTAAAAGAAGGTCATTGGATGCATTATTGACTTTCCATTGAATCATATCATTTTTCAGAAAGGAGATAGGGATAAAAACCTAAAAACCTATACTTCCTTTTTTAAATTTATATGTATTTATTATTACAATTGCATGAAAAAATAGTTTTCAACACTCATTTTTTGTAAGATTTTGAGTTCCATGAACCCTGCATTTTCATTGATATAGTTAATTTTCAGGTGAGGCTATTCGGGTAATGACCCTGATGAGAGGGAACAGCATCTTATGTTAGAAAGACCAAGGTGAATTACTGTATCAAAGGAGGTAGGCACATTCTATGCTAATCATATATAGCTGCCCAAAGCAGGGGTATCAAACTCAAATAGAAACAAGGCCACTAAACTGTACATAAGGATTCTAATGCTATATATCTCTCTATATATATTCTATATACATATATACATATGTACTATAAGACTAATTTTAAAATTTAATGTTATCTATGTTTTGTTATAATTTAATATTTATTTTGGTATGTATTTACCAAGTACATTTAAATCTGATTTGTGGAGTATTGTAGGGCCTGTCTCTAGCATTTGATACCACTAACCTAGAGCTCTAAGAGACTGAATGATTTATGCAGAGTCATGTGTCCATTATATATCATAGTTGGGATTCGAACCCAAGTTTTACTGGCTTCGAAGGTACATCCTGTTACCTATCTTCTGCAGTGAAAAAATGAATGAATAAAACTTGGTGCTTTAGGAAGATCCAGTGGGCAAACTAGAAAATAACTGTCATTTCAGAGTTTTAATAGCTAAGGAAGGGAAAACTAGTCATAATACATAGACTGATACCTCAAGACAGAGAAGAGAATTTCAGAAAGTTCAGATAACTCCTGTAGTATTGATCACTCTAAGTGCAGATACATGTGGGATTTCAGAGAAGTGAAATTTATGCATGAACTGGAAAATTTGCTCGCATATGTCCAATCAGAGTCAGAGGCCCCCACCTTATGCCAGATTAAAGTGCCCTGAATCTACTCCTGTGTTGGTCTTACTTTTCACAAAGACCTAGACAAATGGGTTCCCAAAGGGACACAAAACACCAGCTTACTTAGAGCCAGCCGGACAACTGACACATGGAAAGATAGAAATTAAGCAGAGCAGGATTAGGCTTCCCCCAAGAGGGGCTCCACCGAGAACTCGTTTGCCACATTAATACTCAAGCTAGCACTCTGAGAAACTCTCCCAGAAAGCTAAGAGCCAGTCCAAATAATCACACCCTGAGATTTTTAAAGAAACTAGATTCAAGAGGCAGCAGAGCTCATATGAATGAAATCTGATTAGGCAATAGGTAATGACCCTGATGAGGGGGAAAAGCATCTTATATTCAAGAGACCGAGGTGGACTACTAGACCACAGGGCTCAGGATCTTCGGTTTTAAAAGACCAGATATGACAGATAGAAGGATGGGCACATAACTAAAGATTAATTCAACAATGGGATGGACTGCAAAAATGTTATCAAGAAGGTTAAAATCTATAATGACCAGGGCCTTGAGGAAAATGCTAAAGATAATAAAAATTTTTTTTTCTCTAAGTTCAGTGGAAGGAGAACAAAGGAGGAATAAGGACTGCTGCTTGAGGAATATTATGCAGTGTTAACAGATGATAGGGGGAGGTAGAACTACTTAACTCCTTTTTCATTTTCTCTTTTCCTTTCAAAGAGGATGAACTTCAAACTAAAGAGGCTGGATAGAAAAAGAGGGAGGTTAAGCCCAGGATAAATGAGAAGGCTGAACCATGTGCTTTAAATGAATTAAAGATTCCTAGAAAAGATAAAATGGTATATTGAAAGAATTTGCAGCTTTCGTTTCCTAAATATGATTACTAATGTTTGAGCACTCTAATAAGAGAGAGGTACCTGAAGATTGGCAATAGGTAATATCCCTGTATTTGGGGATTTTTTTAAGGATTCCAGAAACCTTGAATCTGGAAGCTTCACATCAATTTCCATCAGAACGCTAGAAAGGATTATTACATAGTGCATGAGCATTTAAAAGAGAAAATTAGTGCTTACTGGAGCCAGCATGGATTCACTAAGAACAAGTTCATTCTTATGCACAGAACAGCTAATTAATAGGAAACAAATTCAGAATTTAATCACATCTCAAGAAAATGGAATTGGGGAGAAATAAATGAAGTCAAAGTTAAAAATGGATAAATATAAAGAACTGCATGTAAGCTTTTAAAAAATGTCTGCAAAAATACAACATGAAAACCTCACTTAAAAGATTTGGAAGATTTAAGACAGAAAGAGAGTGATGGAGAGGACTGGTTGCCAGATCCCAATGCAAACCAGAGTGCTGGGAGTACTGTAGCCCCATCCACCCAAGGTTTAGAAGTTCTTGGAAGAGAGAGAGAGAAATTGCACAAAGGAAGAATGAGTCTGAATTGACAAGATCAAGGCTAGGAAGTCCAAGTTCCTAAATTAGTTCAGAGCACCAGATTGATTTACAATGATAAATTCAAGATGTGGTGCAGTCAACAGCAATTTGCATGGATGTTTAAATTTTCAACACAGGAAACTTTTGACAAGCTAATGGGGTCCTCATGGCACTGACCCTTCCGTGATTGAAAGGGGAACCACCTGTCTAGCCTCTCATACCTCTCACCTAACAGGGAATGTTATAAACCCTACTGAGTTTAGGGCATAAAACTTCAGTAGAATATTATCATGCAGAAATCAGTCCAGTGAAAAATAGGATATAGATGGATCCCTCCTCCTGAACATATCTCATTATGGCTAAGTTTTACATAATATTTTAAGATTTGCAAATCTTACCTTGTAAAGTACAAACCTATAGTTTTATCTTAGTTGCTCCTTCCAATAACCCTCTGAGTGGGCGCTACTTTTAATCCCATATTACAGATCAAGAAATTAAGCCTGAAGAAGATTAAATGACTTGCCCAAGGTCACACAGCTGGGAAGTTTCCGAGGCAGCATTTGAACTCAAATCTTCATGGCTCCAAGTAAATTCAACTCTAGCTCACTGTGTGAAACTCCTATTGGAATAAGAGCTTCTTGAGTTCAAGGACTCTATCTTGCTTTTTTTTTTAATTCTCCAATTCTCAGCACAGTGCCCCACTGAATTAATTAAATTAATTAAATTAATTAAATCTCTAAATTAATTAAAAACATAAACAGTTTTAAAAGTGTTTAGTCCAGGAAAAAACACATGTGAGTGTGGCGGGGGCGGGGGGGGGGGACAACAATAACTGTCTTCAAAATTTTGAAAAGCTGTCATAGTGTCTTAAATTGATTCTATGTAACTTTGGTATAAAGGCCCAGCAACAATGAACTGAATCCACATGCTAAGAGAATTAAGGCTCAAGCCAAGGAGGAACATCCTCCTAATTAGAGCTATTCAAAAGTGGAAGGGCCTGCCTTCTAAGACTAATCAACATGCTTAAGCTGATATAAGATAACCACCTATAGAGGAGATTCCTTTCTTCAGATAGAATGGTGGGCCAGATTTTCTCTGAGCTTCCTTCTAGCTCTGGAGTCTGGAGATATCCTCTTCCCTAATATATGTAGTCTCTTAAGATCAATGACTCTCCCCACCCCATCACATAAATATACTTGTCCCATTTTAAGTATTTTATGGTAAACTGAAACGATTATTACCAAATAAATTACTTAGGGTCATAGCTGTACTTGTGTTGTCAAGTGCAATTTGTTTAAATGAAGGTCTTTAGTTTATTATCATCATTACAATCTTCATAAGAAATTATACACTTCAATTTAGGAAGTAAAGGAGAAATATAGGTTCTGTATCACTTTGAAAGCATCCACCTCAGTCAAGGTTTTCTCACTGTGACAGCTGTCATTAAATCCAGGTCTTTTTTAGGTGACAAATGAACACACTTCATATAAAGGAACTATAAAAAGGCACTGTAATTAATGAATTTGCTCATAACTGTTTCCTGGCTTGAAAACATTAGCCTAAGTTCAATCTTTAGCTATAACCATAAAGAAAATTTAGTTGTTCAGTATCTAGGTGGGTGTAACAGTCTACATGTGTTCTTTTACACATAAAATTGGAATGCTGCAGGTGGGAAGACTTGAGTTCAGATGTAGTCTCAGATTCTTACTGGCTGTGTTTATTTCAGCAAGTCATTTAATTGCTATCTGCCTTAGTTTCCTCATCTCTAAAATAGGGTTAATAACAGCATCTAACTCTCAGGGTTGTTATAAGATTAAATGTGATGATATTTGTAAAGGACTTTGTGAGCCTTAAAGTAATATGCTCTCTTTGGATTTCAATGTGGCCTCCAATGGTTCTTTGAAGCTAGCCTGGCAGAGTTCACGGCTCCTAATCTGATCCTCTTGGCATGTCACACTTTATTATCTCTTCCCCTACTGCAGAATAAATCACACCAAACAAACCTGTTTCAAATTTGGTAAAATGTCCTGAACCTGCTTCTTCCTTGGAATTTCTCATTTTAGTTTTTGTTTCCACATTATGCTGGGGGGGGGGGGGCAACTTCCTTGCTAAAGGGAAACTTGAATTTGGGACAATCAACCAGTCCCCTAGTCCATGGAAACACATATACTGGAACATGAAAATAGTGGTTCCTTTCACTTTGTACAGTGCTCCACATAGTACCATGTTCTGGAAGATCCACATATAACAAATCTCTGACAGCAATAAAGAAAGCACAGATTATGAAGCACTGGGGTCAGACATATCCCTAAGATTATATATCCAGGAAAAAAAATGAAGCTTCTCAGTATAGTCCTCCCAATGTATAGTAAAGGCTATGGACCAGTCTAATCTAGAGATTACAAAGGCAGAAGGAATGATGGAGAAGTCCTCATCTGAGGGAAGTCGTCACTATCTCCATGGTAACTCCTTCTCCCCCTTTCTAGGGAGACAGCAGCAGCTGTTCAACAGCACACACCCTGAAATAATGCAAATCAGTAGTCACTGAAACACTCTGAATCCATTTCAAATTGTTATATGCATGAGATTTGGGGTAAGAGGAATTAAATTAACCAAGCAGAGATTTGGCAAATAGGTCCATGTTAGCATCCATAGTCCTTTGCAAAGTCCCAAGGTGGAAAAAGTCCAAGGTGGTTAGAATTAACTCTGAATATGTCATTAAACTGCCTTGATAGGGTAATAGAGTAAAGATTGACTAAACAGGATTGTGAGAAATATGTCATTTTAGAGAAAGGAACAGAGAATAATACTTGGTGAACTAAAAATTGGGGGCAAGAAAGAGAGCTGAAACATCATAAATTCTAGAAGAAATGAATAAAGGGGTCTTTATAAAGGGAAGATAAGTGGGCAATAAGATTATGGAAAGTGATGATCTTAGATTCCAACTCAGACCTTTGGTCAGATTGCAAGGATTTTACACTACTTAAATCTGTTTTCCTCTTCATATGTTTTTTTTTTTTTTGCAAGGCAATGGGGTTAAGTGGCTTGTCCAAGGCCATACAGCTAAGTAAGTATTAAGTGTCTGAGGCCGGATTTGAACTCAGGTACTCCTGACTTCAGGGCTGGTGCTCTATCTGCTGCTCCACCTAGCCACCCTTTATCTGTTTTTAAAACCAGCATCTTTGCTTTCTTTCTCACTTAATTCTCTCTTCTATTTTTGTAGCCCATTATATCTTTATACAGTATGTATATATATATATATATATACATATAAACATAGTAGAACATGAAACTTCCCTTTAGCATCTTAATAACTAAACTATGATAATACCAAGGTTTGCAAAGAACTTTATAATATTATATAATTTTATTTTCATATAAATCCTGGAATACAGTCATTTCAGATTAGAAAGTGAGACAAAGAGAGGAAATGTTTGAGACAGAATTTGAAATTTGGTCATCCTGACTTCAGGCCCTGTTCTTTACCCATTGCCCCACACAGCATTTTACAATACTGCCAAATACAGGTATGTCTCATTTTGTTCAATAATTAAATTTCTGGAAAGGATATTCAAATATTGGGGCTTATTTCTCAATTGATTTATTGCCAACCTGGAGCACTGTCCTAATGAAAAATTTGAGTCTCATTATGAAATACATTATACCTTCAAGTGGAGTAAATCTTTTAAAGGACACACTTAAAAGGAAAAATGCATAGATAAGCAATAATCAATAACATTAATATTTGATAATCTAATACTTGAATATCATCAATAATGCTATTGAAAAGAAATCACTAAATTGAAGTGATAATCAGCTAAGATTATTTTAAGGTTAGTATATTTGTTTATGAGGCTAAAGGAAAAAAGCAATGTGAACACATAAGAAGAACAGACCTTGGATTCAAAAGTTGGTCAGCTTCTCTTCAATTCACTTTTCCAACCACCTAGCACTTTCTAGAAGTTTTGGGGAAATCTTTGTGAGAGTAGGTAGCAGACATAGAAACAAAGCAGAGGTCATAGTTCAAAATGGATTCAGAATATGAATGTAAAAAATGTGTTCAGTTAAATCATTGTATTAATTGTAAATGAATTGAGGGAATCCATTTGCTACAATGAATTTTTTTAGAATATTTTTGTGACTCTTAGTAAATAAATGCCTAAGGACAGAGAATGTGACTTGTCAATACAAAGCAAATGTGGGTTATAAACCAGTCCCATTAATAAAACCTAACTGGTAAATGCAATGGCAGGTCTGCCATTGCCTTGAACTATCTTCTTTGATCTCTCTTCTCTTTCACAGACTCCTAGAAAAAGTTGTATATGCTTGTTGTCTCCTCTTTCTTCCTAGTTACTTTCAAAATGGCTTTTGACCCCCTCACTTTACTGAAAGTATTTTTCCCAGGTCAGCAAAAAAAAAAATCACTTAATTGCCAAATCCAATTGTCATTTCTCAATACCCATCCTTCTTGATATCTCTGACCATCTGTTGGTTTTTTTTGTTTGTTTTTAGCATATTCTCTCCTCCCTTCAGTTTTCATGGTGATATTCTGTCATAAATTTTTTCCTATCTCTTAACTGATCCTTCTCAATATTCTTTGCAGGATCATCATCCAATTCTAGCTTCCTACATGTGGGTATAGTTAACAACTCTTTTAAATATACACCATCTCTTGATGCTCAGGCTCCTTTAGATTCAACTATCATTTCTTCTTTAATGACTCTCAGATCTTCAAGTCTAATCCTCACTTCTCCCTTAAACTTTGCCCTTTCTTCTCCAACTATCCAATGGACATCTCTACCTGCTTTGCTCTTTAAGTGTTTCAAGCTATGCCCAAAAAGCCTCATCATCTTTTCCCCAAAATCTACTTTTTCTTCAACTTTCCCCAACCCCCATTTCTCTACTCATTTAAATACATAATATGGGAGCTATCCTTTATTCTTTACTCTCACTCACAATATCTAATCATTTTCTTTTTTTCTGATTCCACCAGCTCAACATATATTTTTTGCATCACTATCTTTTTTTCTGACATCATAATCACCTTATCCCAAGTCCTCTTCATTTCTCATGTGGCCTATTGCAACAGCTTCATAATTAGTCTCACCTATGTCGAGTTTTTCCTCTCCCCAATTCGTCATTCCAATAGTCACCATGTACTATTTCTAAAGTACAGTTCTCCCAACTTCATTCCTTTGCTTAATTAGCTTCGGTGGCTCATCATTGAATTCAAGATAAACATAAACTCCGTTGTCACTTTTAAAACTCTGTATAATCTGACTCCAGTCTACTTTCCAGCCTGTTTACCCTTGAGGATAATAGAAGCATAGGCTTAGAGCTAGAAAGAACTTTAAAGTCAGCTAGTTTAATTCCCTAATTTTACAGATGATGAACTGGAGTTCTCGGAGATCATATAGGTAATAAGTAGTAGATCAGAGATTTGAAACTTGGGTCCTCTGATTCCAAATCCAAGCACACTCCAGCTAAGCCAATAAAAGGCACTTTATAAATACTTATAGATTGATTGGTGAATCAGTAATCAGGTGAACAACAAATGTCTCAGTAGGAGTCAAAGGCTAATCAGCAGATTTCGTCAGAGGTTAATGAATCGTGGTTTTCTTTCTTTCCCCTTGGTCCTAATTCCTCTTACACAAAATGACTATATGTAAATATGTATTTTTCTAATTTTTTTCCTGAGTCGATTTTTAAAAAAAATTTAATTGATATGCACATACATATGTTTAAGTTACAAAATTTTCTTCAACCATCCCTTTCCACTACCCTCCCCTCAGTGGTGAATAGTCAAATTAACACTGTACATACATATTTTGATAAACATTTACAGATTAGTTATTTTCAGTGTGAGGAATTTGGTTTAAGGGAAAGAGATACATAAGAGATCATTTTTATGAAGTGTTCAGATTCTGAAGGGTTGATGCTCTTTTTGGTATGTGTTTTATTTTGTTTTATTTTTCTTCCTCTGGATGGGGATAATATAGTCCATAGCTGGTCTGATACAGTTGTCCTAGCTCTCTGGACTGCTGAAAGGAGCTGCTTCCATCAAGGTTGTTCATCACATAATGTTGTTCATGTGTGCATTGTTCTCTTAGTTTTACTCCCTTCACTCAGCATCAAATCCTGTTAATTATTTCCATGTTTCTTTAGAGTCTATGGTTTCTTATACAACAATAGTATTCCATAGTATTCATGTGCTATAACTTGTTTAGCCATTCTCCAATAGATGGGCATCCCCTCAATTTCCAATTCTTTGTGACTACAAAATGGGCTACTATGAATATTTTGGAACATGTAGGACTTTTCCTTTTTTTTTTATAATTTCTTCTGGATATAGATCTAGAATTGGAATTTCTAGGTCAAAGGGTATGAATAGTTTTATTGCTCTTTGGGCATTGCTCTCCAGAAAGGTTGAATCCATTGACAAGTCCTAAATGTAAATATATTAAACATAAATATACATGCATAATTTTTACCAGACTGTTCACCACCAAGGGGAGGCGGGAAGGAGGGGAGGGTGGTAGAAAAAATGTAACTTATAAATTTACAAATTGATGAATATTGAAAAACGATGATAAGATGTAATTGGGAAAATAAAATAAAATCTCAATGAAACAAAATGTTAATGAATCAAATAATGCTGTGTAGGGGAAACATGAGAGCAGGATTGGGAACAGAGTAACCAGTTGATCAACATACTCTCTCTGCCTAAAGGAAGTAGCATCTTGTAGCAATAGGCTCAAGGGACATAATCATTTGTCCCTATGCTCAGACTACTATACATATGCTCAGATTAATAAGCTTTTGTAAGAAATAACAAAGATTTAGGGAGTAGTTATCTGAAAATATTTGTGACACATTTAAAACAAGTATGTAATTTGAGTTTGAGGTCATTGGCCCAGAAAAAATCAATAAAAGGATCTTCTGCTTGTATATAATTCAAGTAATCTCCTGATTTATAAACTTTGTATTTTCAATGGCTTTTCTTCATAAAGAGAAGATGAAATAGAACTATTACAAGAATGCAATAATAGTTGGCATAGTTTACCATAATTTATGTAATTCATGTATTACCATGAATTATATCAGTGATATAGCTCCAAAAGCATTTGCCAGTGACATGGGGGATTTCCTGCCCAAGAGTAAATCCCTCCAGTTGGCAAGTTTCTCCAAATATTCTGACCTTCCTCATTTTCCTAATATCATTTAGCCCTAGTATGGTATAGAGATTCCTGTTATCAGCTAGAAACATTAAGATTATCTACTTACATTGGAAAAAATGAGTGGATGAGACACATTGCCAGAATTATGAGATGCAGTTAATTCATCCTTAACTATGTCTTTGTCAGAGAATATACTTGACTAATATCTAGAATTGAGACTGTGGAAAAGTTATATTACATATATGAACTTATATTGCATTTATAATATTTTCAAGCTGTCCCCATCAAAAAATTTCATCTGTCTAAAGCTAAAATATCTGTCAGTATCATTGGTTATAAATCATAGCCCTTTGTGATCTCAGATGAATAAAAATTTCAGATTAGCAAGAGGGCCATACAAAGAATATGTAGTATACTTAAATGAATTATAACACAATATGATAAAAATTCAAAGGACCTCATCATCCAAGGCATACTGATCAGAAAAAAGAAGTCTTAGCTACATAATAATGATGAAGTATGAGAGACAGATATCACTGGAATCCATTTCAAAATAATGATAGGACCATCTACAGTACATTAGATAAACCTCCATTGAGAATTTATTAGAAGCCTTAGGAAACAATTATAAGGGATGAGAGTATATATAAGTTATAACTTACAATGGTAGAAAGCTACCTATGCTGATAAAAGCCTAGATCCTTTGAAACCTTGAATTATATTTATGTAATTCAACTAAATTTCTTCCTCCAACCATTGTTTGCATGAAGAAATCATAATGCAAACCAGGGAAAGGTCTTTAGTGTCATTGAAGGGAGGGTTAGGTGGTTTGCCCTCCTAAAATAAACAATTTTTATACCCACACCAGACAAGAAATAGAACATCTATGGACCAGAATCCATACTTCCAATGACTACTGCCTATTTTTAATAAATGAAAGATGTAACCATGGTACTTAAAAGGAATAAAAGGAGAGAATCAAAATTTTAAAGCCAATAAGATTGAGGAAAGAGAGCTATGGATTTGATCTGGAAGTCCATAACATAACTGTTCATTGTACCTTTTACATATGGAGTTATTTGAAGTGACTCTTTACTTCTCTCTCTTCCCAAATAGAAGTTCCAGTCCCAGATCTACCACTAATTAGTTAAATGATCTTTCCCACATCACTTACCTTTTTGCACCATTTTGTTGTCTATAAAATGAAAAAGAAAGTGATCCCTGCCCCCTCAAGGACTTTTATCAAATTTCTAAATTATATATTTGATATATATATCATATTTTATATCAAATATAAGCATATGCACACAAACATATATGTGTATATATGTATATTAAACTATAGAAGAGATTCCTAAAAATTCAAAAGTGTAAGCCACCAAAATTATTGTCTTCTCTTCTGTTTCTGCTTATCCTAATAATTTTTGATAATATGATGTTAGAGAATATGCACTGTGAAAACTCTTCAATCATGTTAAAAAGCTATTTACATAGCTCCCTGAGCCATCCAAAGAAAGGGACTTACAGAATTAAATTCACTAAATAAATCAGCCATCAAGCAAATAAATAAATTCATCTCAAAAATAATAAATCAGAAAATAGGACAGATGAAAAATATGAAGTAAATAACAATGAATATCTTTATTAAGTATTACTTTTCCAAAAATCATAATTTCTTATTTCCCTGTGTTCAATATAGAGGCCAAAATAGTTCTTAAAAAAATAATAAAGGTAATAAGGGAAATTTCTTAGAAAAATAAAAATTTATTCTTAGGAAAAATTACTTCCCTAACAATACCAAGCATGCACATAATCTTGGAATTAAATGATATTCAATGATCACTACCAGCAACCAACAGAGTAAACTGGGAGGATATAAAAGACATCATAATATTAAGTTTATTAACAACTCTAGTGTTTCTAAAGTCATATGCAAGGCATAAAAAATGAGTTGGATTGCTATCATTCCTTTAAAGGCCAAATTCATTACCAACTCTAGGAGACTTCCTTTAATTATAGTACCTGGCATATGATAGATCCTTAATAAATTTTTTTTGACAGATCAATTGGCTGACTTGATCTCCTGGTTGTTGATATTTTCCTCTTAAAATTCATTTAACACTGTTTTTTGGCTTTTGCAAGGCCATGGGGGTAAGTGACTTGCCCAAGGTCAAACAGGTAATTATTAAGTGCCTGAGGTCAAATTTGAACTCAGGTCCTCCTGATTCCAGAGCTGGTGCTCTATCCACTGTGCCACCTAGCTACCCCCTCACATAACACTTTTTGCACCTTTCTGATATAATTTATCATGTATTTTTTTTTTAGGATTTTGCAAGGCAAATGGGGTTAAGTGGCTTGCCCAAGGGCACACAGCTAGGTAATTATTAAGTGCCTGAGACTGTATTTGAACTCAGGTACTCCTGACTCCAGGACTGGTGCTCTATCCACTGTGCCACCTAGCTGCCTCAATCATGTATTATTTAAAAAATATGTATAGGTTTCATTTCTCTGGTAGTGGACAGTAAGATCCATAAGTTGTCTAATGTAGACTTTGTGTCCTCAGAGCACAGTGAACTACATATAGTAGTTATTTAATGTGTGCTGAATTAAGGAAATAGAAGGGAAGACAAGGGAATGGAAGACAAGGCAAGTGAAGGCAAGGCAAGGCAAGGGAAGGGAATGGAAGACAAGGCAAGGCAAGGCAAGTGAAGGCAAGGCAAGGCAAGGGAAGCAAGGCAAGGGAAGGAGATTGGAGAGAGGAAAGGAAAAATTGTTTATTGCCTACCATGTGTCATGCACTGTGTTGAATGCTTAATAAATATCTCACTTGCTAATGATAATAAATACTTGTAGGTATAGAAGTGTTTATTGAATTAATAAATCAAAAGTGTATGTAGTTGTGTATGGTTGCCTAGTTGATGTCAGAAACCATCTCTTTATTGCTTTAGGAAAGAATGCTGAACTGGGAGAAAAGAGATCCAGGGTGTAGTCTTGGTTCAGTCATTTACTAACTTGGGCAGAGCTAGCTTTTTTTGACCTTAAGTTTCTTAAGTATAAGTAACAAGAACAACAGCAATAACAACTGACATTTATATAGGATTTTAATGGTTCCAAAACCTCCTTATATACTTTAAAGTTCCTTCCACTTCCCTATTTCTAACCATCACTTCTCAACTGCACTAAATGTGAGAAACTCTTAATTGGTCACCCTGCCCCAGTTCAATCTATCCTGCACATAACTGCTAAAATGATTTACCTGAAGTATAGAATTGACCATATCATTCCCCAACTCAATAAATTTCTATGACTCTCTATTGTATCTAGGATAAAATATAAACTCTTCTACTTAGCTTTTGAAGTTTTTCACAACCTGACCTCTGTCTTCCATTCCTTTCTTGGCTCTGCTTCTGAAGTTCTGAACTTGGCCAGCATGCCATGGAAGTTCCTTCTCTCTTTGTAACAGTCCTGAGCTTGCTGTGGCCCACCTTATCCCATAACAAGTTTCTCCCCTGTCCTCCCCAGAATATCATTTTGAGGAAAGATCCAGGTCAGTCAAACTTCATATTTTTCATGCATGACTCTGCTCTTGATTCATCACACTTAATCACAATGCTCTCTTTTGGATGCCCCCCCCCTTCAATAAGCTGTCTTTTGGCTCTCTTTTTATGTGTTTTCTCTCCCCATTATGTAAATTTCTTTAGAGTAGGAACTATCTTTGTTTTTTTCTTGAATTTGTATCCACAGTACTTAGTACAATACTAAGCACATAAAAATACTTAATAAATCTTTGTTGACTTGAATTTCTGAGCATTTTATTAGCCATTGCCCTTCTTTCCATACTCTATGACTCAGGAAAATTGACTTTTTGCTATTTCTCAAACTCTATATTCTGCCTTCTATCAGTTGCTTTTGTTGGCTGTTTGCCATGCTTGTAGTTTCCTTCTCTGACCTTGGTCTCTTTGAATTTTTTTTTCCCCTCAAAATATTCCTTAATTGCTTCGCCTTCTACTTCTCCTTCCAAAAAAAAATCCTATTCTTACATTTTAAATAGTTTGCATTTATGTATACATCACCCATTATAAAATCCAAGTTTCTAAAAGATTATATTGTTTCATTTTTTTCCTTTGAATTCCTTACTCTTATAGAAAATGTAATTGAATAGCTACTACAATTAAGGCTTTTTGATTGAATGATTTCAGCTCAAGATCTAGGATTCCATGATCCCAAGGGTTCATTTGACTTTCATAATAACAATCATACTATTATCTCAATGTTACAGATGTGCAAGCTGAGGCTGTGATCAAATAAAGAATTTGGCCATGGTTACACAGCTAAAATATGTCAGAAGAGAGATTTTCATTCAGGCATCTCCTGATTTCAAGTCGGATGCTCTTTCCATATTGCTTCTGTAAAATGAGTGGATTGGTTCAGGTACTCTTTAAGTCCCTTCTACCTCTAAAGTTCAGCTCTTAACAGGAATATCTAAAGATCATAAAAACCAATATTCTCTTGTTCATTAAAATATTTACATTATTAGTCTTATTGAAGGAGCAAAGATATTTTGTGAATAATTATGGATATATTGAGTCTGTAAACTTAGACTAAAAGCCTAAGGTTACAATGAGTTAAAGAAGATGGCTTCTAGAGAAGAATGGAATAAAGAGATTGGAATTAAGGATGGCTCAGGATGATTTTGGCCTTTGGACATAGATATTTACTCTTAATCCTTAAATGTTAGCATTGGAAAGTCTCTTGGAGATTATTTCATTCAGCACTTTCATTTCAATTGAGACCCAGTGAGCTGAGTTGACTTGCCCAGGGTCACGAAGAAAGTTAGAAGGATACTCAGGACTAAAACACAAGGTTTTAGCCTCCCTGAACAGTGATTTTCCTATTATAATTGTGATGACACCTGAAGTTTGTTGGGTTTTTTTGGCCAAGCATTCCAGACCTTCTTGATTGACCCTTGATTGAACTTCCCTAATATAGTGTCTTGGCCTGGGGACATAAAAGATCCCAGGCCCTGTCATTGACAGGTTCTTAGATTTGTTAGTCAATTGTTTAAGTAGATAGACCCTGATAAGGTATTGATGATTGCTATATTTGTTCATAATAAAACTCCTTAATAGAATAATTCAGGAATTTGCTCCAATATTGAACCAGAACTAAGATGACATTGGGGTTAAAATACCCACAAGAACAACAGTGTCTCTAATTTTGGGACATGGGTAGTCTGTTGGTTTTTCCTCTTCCCTGACAATTCCCAGGGCCTGTCTCCCTTTTTAAAAATGTGGATACTTTGCATAGCACTCTATTTTGGAAATACCCATTGTTATTTTAATGCAACTTCCAAACATGCAGACAGGTTGCCTACCATAAATCATGTAAAGTACCTGAAAATATGATTTATGGACTAAGTTATTGGAAACAGGGTCCTTTAATATTTTTAACCCTTCTGAATGTTTTTACCTATTACTGAGACAGTCTTTTTTCCAACACAAGAAAAAAATGGGTACCTTACGCTTTGTGCTCCTTTTATAAACCACCACTATGTAATATATCACCAAGTATTTCACTACTGCTAAAGAATTTTGAATTCTTCTTTGAATTATTTCGAATTCCACTGCTCATCACCCTTGTACTGCTACAAATGCTGTTTAGGTAGCACCTCCCTCTGTAATGAAAGAACTGCCCTTAATGACATCTTGCTACAAATTAAAAAAGAGCAAATATGATGTGGTTTGTTGCAGAAAAATTTCCATGAAAGAGTCTAGAGAACTCAAGATGAAACTAATTGAAATCATATGACTTGTTGAAAAGGGATATGGAAAAATGCTTGTAATGTGCAGCAAATGAACCCTATGACTCATTAGGGCTTCCACTGAGGAAGATGTTACTTCCACAGTTCATAAATTGCTTCTATATGTTTTGCTTCATATCTACTAAAGTTACTCTTTCTTTGTAGGGGTGTGCAGATATGTGAAGAGACACACTTATACAACTATTTGCAATATTTACATATGCAAATAGAAATTATATACTAAGAGGGATTTTTCCCTCCCCTTTGGCTCAATATGTTATCGCTTCATCAAACCAACAAATTAAAAACAATTTCCAATTTCTTCCACAAATACCTAGTGGCTAAACATTATTAATGCATTTGTCTGAAAGGCACAAATTCAAACATTGCTCACTTAGGGAAGAAGAATATACAGTGCTGATTGCTTGCAATCAGTTTCAGTAATCTATATTTTCTTCATAGAGGTGAAAGTTTATCTCACTATCAAGCCACAGTTATGATTTTGCCACTGCCATTCATCAACTCTGATATTTCTGAGCCTGAAATCATTGCTTTCTGGGGCTAGAAAGTAAGCAAGTTGTTGACTTTTTGTCTTCTGTTAATGTTCTCCCTCAAAAATAGAAAAATGGCTACCAGCAAGACATAGCTATATCATCTGCTGCAAGAATCCCTTAATAAATTATGTTTGCTTTCAATCATCAATGATTATAAGGCTTTTATAATTATAAAATAAGCCCAATAGCTCACTACTATTTTCAGAAGATTGAAAACCATTAGGCATTTTCCTCTTTTTATGGGTATGTGGTTCCCTCATTTGTCAGTGATGCTGTGTCACATTTAGACGTTGTCAGCATATTACTCGTCCAATAATAATGCTTTCGACAAATTGTGGTGGTTGAGCAGGGGGTGGGGAGAGAAGGAATGAAAGGCAGGACTTTTCTTAGTTCATTCCTTTTTCAAACTGCAGGACTGAATTTCATTTCACAAGGGAAACCCTCTGCAGTCACTTTCCTTCACCCCTTATCTTTTCATACATAATCACCTCAGACAATCTTTTTTCAGAACAATGCTTTGAAATCATTCCAGGTTTGAGAGAGTACATGAAAGTCATCAAGCAGAAAGATGCCTCTAAAAGAGATTTATGTGAATTCTTCCTCAGTACAATTACTGCAATTAGATACATGCATACCTTTGTGTCTTTAATATTCTAATTTTTCTGGTGTGATGATTAGAAGGAGTTCCTCACTTGAAATAGATCTAAAACTCAGGGTTTTGATGGCATTTTCAACTAAACAAGTTCGGCAAGTTGTGAATGAGGTAATGGTACAGATGTCAAGGTCAATGTAATTACTAGTTTCTCATTTGAGTTAATATTTCCATAGACCTTAGCTATAATCCTCAGTCCTACATTTAAAGTCCTCTACAATGTGGTTTCCAGTTACTTTTCCAGACTTCTTTCGTAGAACACCCCTTCATAAACCAGTCCCCATCAAACTAACCTGCTAGTTGTTCCTCACAATAGAACATTCTATTCTCCTCTTTATGTCATTGTCCAATGATCACATTTGTCTGGAATGTACTCCTTTCTCATCTCCAATTCCAATCTAACTTCTATATCTAACTTCTTTCAAAGCTCACAGGCAGGTTCTTCCTCTTAACCAAGGTCTTTCCTGATATTTCCAATTATTAGCATTTTCTCCTCTCATCCTCCCCAAATTGCTGTGTTTTTTCATTGTATACACTTTATATTAACTTTCTTGACTATGTGTTCCATTCTCTTGGGAGGAAGTAAGTTTTCTGAGGAAAGGGGCCATTTCACTTTTGTCATTGGATCCCCACTACTGGTATGTCTGGCACGTAGCAAGGGTACTAAATTTGTTTGTCGAATCAAATGGAATAAATAGAACATCACAACTCTCAATTCAAAGATCCTCCATGCAAAAATTAACTTTGGAGATTATTTTCATCTGTGTTTTCAGTAAGTATCCCAGTGTGAACTTCATTTGTTAAAGGAACAAAAATCCATGCCCACATTCTTGTTGACTCTTTATCAAATCCAAAGATGCAGATGTGAACAACAAAAGAAACATTTGGCTAGGTAGCTGTAAATGTGCTCCCTCCAAAAGGAAGCTCATAAAAATTATATTTATCCCTGAGAGAAGAGGCTGGCATAAAAGAGGAAGAATTCAAAGTGGAATTGTGGTGTCAGGTTATTTGCATTTCTGAAATTAATAGATAGCAATTTTCTATGATCTTTCTTCCTATCAGTCACCAACGGCCTGTACTTGGTGTTTCCTAAGCCCTAGGAAAGTCACTTATTCTGAATGGTATTCATTGTTGTATTTTTATGCATAAGTTGGTGGATGATCTCTACATTTTAAAGCCACAAAAGGATATTCTATAAAGAATCCTCCAAAACTGTACACACACACACACACACACACACACACACACACACACACACACACACAAGCACACACAAAACCAGGTTTGGGGAGTAGTGTGAAAGCTGGCAAATTATAATAAAAGACAAGGGCAGTAAAATTTTCTCTCTCTGTATCTCTCTGTCTCTGTCTCTGTCTCTGTCTCTGTCTCTCTCTCTCTCTCTCTCTCGCTTTCTCATTAGTTTCTTTTACAAGAGGATATACAATTTTAATGCATATTAACCTATTTCTTCCACACAGCTGAGCTTCTCTATTCTATCCATCTATCAATCTGCTACATTGACTAGAATGAAGTTTAATAAGATACATTTATATGTATATATTTTCATATCATTTCAGTATTCCAATATTCTATAGGGAGTTCAAGTAAGAACTCTTTTTTATCTGTGATTGACTAACAGATTTCTGAAATTAATTGGTTAAACCAGCAGGTTTGTTGTTGCTTTGAGTTTGGCTCACAGATTTGCGCAGCTCACTAATCTATGTGTCTGGCCACCTGCCTTTGTTTGAGCACCTAAGCTTTACCTCCACCTTTTGAAAGTTGAACCTGAGGTTTGTTAGTTACTGAACTGTCATTCGGAAATCCCTCCATTCTTTTAAGTCCCAAAGGTTTTTTTTTTTAATTCCTGATAAAATGCTTCTTAAACTTAACCACAAAAGGGGGGGAAAATCTCTTCCCTTTTTTTTCTTGGTGCTGACAGCTTGTCTCTCTCTATTTTTCATCCAAACAACTAGAGCTCTGTAAATCTTGTCCAGAAGACACAGACTGAAAGAATTAATCAAAGGGTTGTTTATGAGCTGTTCCAAGCAGATTAAATGTTGTGTTGACAACACAATTTGCAAATTATCTATCAACATCAACAGACACTCAGGGATGAGCCAAACCCATTTGGATACCTAGAGATGCAGGGGGACCACCTATTATTCAGGCAACTTTCCAAAACCAAGTCTTTCTAAAAGAATTTTCTCTATTATAATAGTGCTCATTCTGTTCCTTGGTCCATGTCAGTTCAGAATCCAATTGTATTTCCACTATAATAACTAAATACAAGCTTTGCTAGCATGGTAAACCTCAACTACCATGGGATCATAGAATGTTAGAACTAAAAGACTTCCTTAGAGATCATTTGGTCCAAATTCCTCATTTCACAGTTGAGAAAACCATGTCCCAGAGAGTGGAAGTGATTTGTCCAAGGTCACATCTTCAGTAGCAGCAGGCAGGACAAGAATGATAATCTCCTGAGTTGCAATAATCAAAAAAAAAAAAGATGTATGCTAGACATTCGCCCAAAAGGAAAATGTTCCTCTTTTTTTTTTCCTTTTTCAGTGGACATTGTTTTTATGGTTTGGTAGTTTTGATAGAACTATCTTGAACACAGAAACCCAAGGGATAGATAAATTCTTAAGAAAAGACTATACCCAAGGTAGAGCTCACTTTATGCAATTCATGAATTTTGAAAAAAAAGTTATGAAGAAATCAATTTTGGGCAAATAGAATCATTTTGTAAATGCATTGGAGAACTCCACCATTCAATGCAATTTGGGCCAGAGTCTTTTATAAAACAAATATTTACCCCTCACTTATCTTGTGGGAAAATCCATGCTTTTACATATTGGACTTGTTTAAAGCAAGTTGTACTTACCAACGAATGATCATTTCTACATAGGCTTATCAAGGTATTAAATCATAACTTGGGCTCAAACTGAAATACAACTTTAAAGAAAGAAGTTTTCTAGCATGTTGAATTTAGAAGGAAAAAACAGATCTCAGTGGGGCATATAACTGTAAAATATTCATGAACAAAGATTTCTTAATGATTAAATTTGAGCAGCTTTGAGGAAGGAATATACAATTCAGTTCCCTTCTTAAAGTTGTGTGTTGACCACTTTCTCTGTGACCTTCATTGTGTGATATGTGTATAGGTCCAGAAATGATTAAGTCTTAAATAATGATGAGACTTAAATGATGCTATAACAATAATAACTGGCATTTATACAGCACTTTTAGGTTTTCAAAAGTTTACAAATATTATTTAATTTGCGTGTTTGCATTTTACAGATGGGAAAATTGAAGCAGGAAAATTAAGTGACTTGCCCAGGGTTACCCAGAGAATATCTAAGGTCAGATTTGAACTCATATCTTCTTTTAATTTTTTTTAATGATTCCAAAATTTTTTCCCAATTATATGAAAAGATAGTCATCAACTATTATCCTTTTGCAAGCTTTAAAGTTCCACATTTTTCTACTACTCTCCCTTCCAATCCACCTCCCCAAGGCAGCGAACAATCTGATATAGGTTGTACATGTATAATCATGTTTAACATACTTCCATACTAGTCATGTTAAAAAAGAACTAGAACTAGGTGGAAAAAGCCATGAGGAAAAAAAAAGGAAAAACATAAAAGAAGTTTTAAAAAAGAAAACATAGTATGCTTTGCTCTGAATTTAGAATTCACAGTTTTTTTCTCTGAAAGGCATTTTCTTTAATTGGTCTCTCAGGATTATTCTTGATCACTGAACTGCTGAGGAAAGTAATGTCCATCATGGTTGATCATCTCACTATGTAGTAACATGCTATGCATACAGTGTCCTCCTCATGCAGTTTTCCATGTTTATGATTTCTTATAGAACAATAGCACTCCATAACATTCATATACCATAACTTTCTTGGCCATTCCCCAATTGATGGGCATCCTCTCAGTTTCCAATTCTTTGCCACTACAAAAAGAATAGTTATAAATATTTTTGTACATGTGGGTTTTTTCCCCTCTTTTATGATCTCTTTGGAATATAGAGCTAGCAGTGGTATTACTGGATCAAGGGGTATGCATTTTTTATTGCCTTTTGGGTATGAACTCAAGTCCTCTGGACTGTGCGTCCAGCATTCTATCTTCTGAGTCACCTGAAATAGTTACAGATAATTTTAAGCCTGTTTGTAATCATGTGCTTGATAGACTATAATCAAGGGCCGAAATCTCCTGGGTTATTGACCTCCCTCAGTTCAGTAGCTATTATAATTCTTAATCTTGATAAGGAGCCTAACACGGTAAAAAGAGGACTGGATGGGGAGTCAAAATATCAGTTTTCCATTTCCAGTTCTATTACTTACCAGCTGTGTACACTCAAACAAATCTTTTGACTTCTCCAGAGCTCAGTTTCTTTATCTGTAGAATTGTTTAAATGACTTTAAGCAGCTTTCATGTTTTAATCTATTGGTATTTGCTCACCTAATTGTTGAGTAGTTCAGAATATCAATTTTCAGATTATCTGGATTATCTTTCTAATCTAAGTGGTATTGGTTTCAGGAGTAGGCATCATACCTATGCAATATGATTTAAGAGGTGCTACAAGGCCTAGGTTTACGAAACTGGAATTAAACCTCCTTTTCCTGATACAGAACCCCCTAAGAGTCATTCCTTTGGATTAGTGCAACCAAGTCCTGATACAATCATTTGAAGACTACTGTTGTCATGCATATAAGTTACCTGATAAAGGAGATAAATTCGGAGGGATATTCTTTAGCCTTCTGAAATTATAATGAATTCATTGATTTTATTTATCTTACATTCGTTAATAGGACAAAATTCTGACCTTTTGAGAAAAAGGACAAGAAGTACATTGTTTCAGAGAGAGGGAAAGTGGGAAGGAAATATAAGGAGGAAGGGGTAAAGAAGAGGTTGTACAAATTATGGATAAGAAAGTTAACCAGGTGAAACTGAGGCCTTTCACAAGCTCTCTTAAAAGTACCTTCCCACTTTTAATGCTTTCCTAAATGCCCTATATTTAGCTGGTTTGTACATTCATGTTGTTTGTTATCTCCCTCATTAAATTGTAAACTCCTTGTGGTTGGAAGTTATTGTTAGGAAAAGCAATATCACCTGTTCTGCACCAAGACAGAGAGATATTTCAGAGGAATAATGAAAAAGATGTAAAATCATGATACAGTGGAAACAACTTTCAC
The DNA here is from genome assembly GCF_037893015.1 of Macrotis lagotis. Classification (NCBI taxonomy): domain Eukaryota; kingdom Metazoa; phylum Chordata; class Mammalia; order Peramelemorphia; family Peramelidae; genus Macrotis; species Macrotis lagotis. The sequence continues at coordinate 196,815,633 of NC_133660.1, forward strand.
TTGGAAATTAGAAGACATAGTTTTTAGGGCAGTTTCTTCCACAAACTGTATTCAAGGACAACTTGCATAACATTTTTGGAACAAAGTACATTCCTCTTCAAAATGAGAGTGTTGGATTAAAAGACCTGTAAGATTGCTTCTGGGGCAGCTAGGTGGTGTAGTGAATAGAGTATTGATCCTGGAGTCAGGAGAACCTGTGAAACTTTCAAAGAAATCAACCAAGTGAATGAGTTGAGTTGGGATTGGAGAGTAAACCCAGATGTTGTGAAGAACAACAACAAAAAAAAGGGGCAAGTGCCCACAGAGAAAGTTTGTCTTGAAATACAAGTTTTAGTCGAAGGGAGTCTGTTGAGGAGATATCCAAGTCTCTTACAAAGATCCAGAGATTCAAACATATATTAGCCTATTTTTAGTTAGTCATAAAAGTATAATCATTTTTAGCTAAGACCTTATTTTTTGCTTGTTTTGGTATAGGGAGTGGTGTTATAAGAAGATACTCCAGAATAATCTTTCTCAGGAAAGTGTGGCCCAAAGTGTCATATAACTCCTTGGTTTTGCTACTTATTTTGCCACTTATCACTCTGTGATCTTGGACAATTCTTTTCCCTGATATGAACCAAAGTTTTCTTATATATATAAAATGACAAGTTTGAGCTGTTTCCAAATCAAACTCTGATGTTAATCTGTTGTTAATAATTCAAGAACTTCTTGATTTAAAAATGATTTGTTCCTTGAAAAAAGAGAGAAACACCCATGGACTCAAAAATCTTGTTTGACACAGAGCTTAAAATGAAGAAGCCTTATGTATCAATATGCAGGACTGAAGATTCTACCATGTCACATAATTAGACCAAAAGTAATAGATAGGGTTTAAAGTTGATGCTCCAATAGCTGAGGTATTTTTTTTGTCTTCCCAGAGTAGCAGGAAATAGTGCTATTTGGATGAAAGTTGGGCAAGGGTAGGTATTATCCCTGGCAGTCCCAAAGAGTACATTTTCAAAAAATTCCAAAATAGGGATCTTTAGCAGACCATAAAGAACATATATATATATATATATATATATGTATGTATATATACATATATATATATATATTTGAAAATTAACTAAAGAAGACTCACAATTTTCATTTAAACAAGTATGCTGGGGTAGAGTGGACTTTGGTTAGGACATTGACTTGGTGATCTATCATCCCTTATTATCATTGTTCAGCTACAACTGCATCAAGGTTATTTGTTTTAGAATTAAAGTTCCTAGATAATAGACTGATATCTTTTAAATTACTTTCTACAGCATCCAATAGGGTTGTGTCTGTGTGTCATGACCTATATGGGAGAATCTTTTGTATCTGTCTCTTTGCAGACTAACTGGCATGGCATGTCCTGACCACCTCTGATCTAAAGTCTGAGAACTACTTTTAGACATTTAAAACATCCAAAAATAAATACTTTTCCAATGTATATATTAGTAATGCTCCATCAAATGATTTAGCAACTTAAGTGATATAGAAAAAATATAAAATCATTAGAGTGATTGTGGTACAAGGTAGGTTAAAGAAAAATGTTAATTTCTACTTGGAGGCATGTATATTCTGTGTTTCTAATAGCCTCAGTGATTTTGGATGGCCCTAAATGTTTTTCCATAAGACAAACTCTTGGAAAATGAGTGGATTTCTACACATTGTAACATTTATATGACAATGGACCTGTTATCACAAAGATATGGGTGCTCCCCTCTAATATTTCAAAAACCAAGCAATGCCTCCATGGTTGCCCCTGTGTGAATCTTCCCCAGGTCTTTTCATATTTTTCAAAGAAGGTTTACTTAGAAAGTCAGAGTTTTCCTCTGGATTCCTAGGCATTGTAAGTGCACCAATGGCATTTTTGGGTGGTGTTTTGGTTAAATATCATTAATGGCTAATATATTATTGATATATTACTGGTCCTCCCCCTTTTCAGTCACATGTCTCTCTGATATTCTTTATGAAACTTCTCTTGCACACAGTCTATATATGCCTATGAGAACAATACCTAGCCTTTTAAGTTGTTTCAAAACCCTTTTCATATCTTAACCCATTTGATCCTAACAATATCCTATTAGGTAGGTGTGCTTGTTATTTCTACTTTGCAGATCAGGAAACTGAGTCTGAGGGATGTTAAGTGACTTATTAAGCATCATATAGCTAGTAAGTGTCTGAACAGAATTCGAATTTAAGTCTTCCCAATTCCATGTTTATCAGTCTATTTATGGTATCACCGAGGTCTAATTCTTCATAGATTACATAATTCAAAGATATACAATCTCACTGAAAGGATTTGATATTTAAAAGTTTGAATTTTCACAGATATATTTGACTATTTATATCAACCAAATATTAAGACCTATTGTAGGTCAAGCAATTGCAAGTTACATAACTTTGTTATTACTCAGTTTCTCAAAAGTCTCTTCTAGCTAGAAATCTAGGATATTATGGAATAATCCCTGCCTCCAAGGAGCTTACATAACATGTAGTAGATGCAAAGAAATTTGGCAGAGAAAGCCAGAACTGGGAGAATCAAGAAATATTCCATAAGCAAGGTAAGACTGAAGCTGATTTTTTTCAGAGGAAATAGGATTCTAAGAGTTAAAAATAAGGAAGAAATGCATTCTAGTCATGGGGGACAGTAAGTAAAAATGGACAGAGACAGATTGAAGGTCATGTGTTCAGAATATCAAAAAGGCCATTTTGGCAAGATCTTAAGAGTTTGTCAAGGGGAATACTGTATGATAAGGCTGGAAAGGTAGGTTGGGTTTTAAATACCTGAGGAGAGTTTATATCTGATCCTAGAGATGATATGGAGCCATTTCAGTTTGAGCAAAAGTGATTCAGTCATATCTGTGGTTTAGGAATACTAATTGTATAACTATTGTGAAAGATACAGCAGAAAGAAAAGAGATTTAAGGGAGCAGATTAGAAGTCTACTTAAAACTCCACTTATGAGAGACTGTGGAAAGAACTAGGGTGGTAAGCATGTAAATGGAGAAAAGTAGACAGATATGAGAAATGTTAGGAAAGTAGAGCTGATCTGACTTGACAATGGATTGCATATTTGAAGGAAGAGAGAATGAGGAGTCAGAGATGACTCCAAAGTTGGAAACTCAGGAGAATGGGAAGTTAGTGGTTCCTTCAATAGAAATAAGACTGATATATAATTGCCAAAGGCAAGTCACCATTATTAAGGCTGCCTGCAGCACAGCCCCAAAAGAAAAAAAAATTCCTATAGCCACTAAGATTCTCTAGATATATCTGTTTGTGACTTTTTATGCTGATTGAACCATCTTTTTTTCTGAGTAATTTAATCATTTTATTAATAATGCCAGAATTCTACTAAAAGGATAGTCATTTGACCGTCTCTCTCCTAGAGCAAAGACAGTCAGGGCATCAGTTAGTGGCTTATATGTCTATTGGAAGAAGGGAGTCCCTGAGAGTGGCCATCAATTCTTATTGGCTAACAGTTAATAATAGAATGAATATTGCAATGAGGAGCTGGACCTGAAATATCATTATGTCATTTTCTTTCAGGTTTTTCCCCAGATTTAGGCAATCTTTTTTTTTAATTTTAAATTTATTTAATTTTTATTTTCATCCATTTGTACATGCATATTTCCAAGTTACAAATTTTCCCACCAACTTTCCTTCCCACACCCCTCCCCTCAGCAAGGAATAGTCAGGTTAGCATTTTACATACATATTTTGTGCAATATATTTACAAATTAGTAACTTTTGCCATGAGAAATTAGGATTAAGGGAAAGAGATAATTTTTATAAAGTGTTCACCGGATTCAGAGGCGATTTTTTTCTTTGTGTTTTGTTTTGCTTTGTTTTTATTCCTCTGGTTGGGGATAATATAGTTCATAACCAGTCTAATACAGTTGTCCTAGCTCTCTGAACTGTCAAGAGAAGTTGCTTCCATCAAGATTGTTCATCTCATGATATTGTTGATGTGTACATTGCTCTCTTGGCTCTACTCCTTTCACTCAGCATCAGATCCTGTAAGTCATTCCATGCTTCTCTAGAATCTGACCAATTATTGTTTCTTATAGAACAATAATATTCCATAGTATTTATGTACCATAACTTGTTTAGCCTTTCCCCAATTGATGGGCATCCCCGCAATTTTCAAATCTTTGCCACTACAAAAAGAGCTGCTATAAATATTTTGGAACATGGAGGACTTTTCCCATTTTTTACAATTTCTTCTGGATACAGTCCTAGAATTAGAATTGCTGGGTCAAGGGGTATGAACAATTTTATTGGTCTTTGGGTATAGTTCCATATTGCTCTCCAGAAAGGTTGGATCCATTCACAACTCCACCAGCAATGTATCAATTTCTCAATCCTCCCACAACCTCTCCAACATTGATCATCTTTCCTTTTTCTCAACTGGGCTGACCTAATAGGTATGAAATGATACCTCATTTTTTTCTAGGTTTTTGCAAGGCAAATGGGGTTAAGTGGCTTGCCCAAGGCCACACAGCTAGGTAATTATTAAATGTCTGAAGCTGGATTTGAACTTAGGTACTCCTGACTCCAGGGCCAGTGCTTTATCCATTGCACCACCTAGCCACCCCACAATGTTGTTTTAATTTGCATTTCTCTAATCAACAGTGCTTTGGAGCAGTTTTTCATATGATTATAATATAACTTTAATTTTTTTCATTTGAAAACTATTTATATCTTTGACCATTTATCAATTGGAGAATGACTTCTGATATTATAAATTTGATGCACTTTTCTATATATTTTAGAAATGAGACCATTATCATAACTCCTGGTTGTGAAGATTGTTTCCCAGTTTTCTGCTTTTCTTCTAATTTTGGCAGCATTGATTTTATTAGTGTACTTTTTAATTTAATATACAAAATCATTCATTTTGCAGTTTATAATGCTTTCTAATTCTTTATCCCTTTTCCATAGATCAGATAGAGTATTTTTGGTCTATTAATTTATTTCTGTATAACTCTTTATGTCTAAATCCTGTACCCATTTTGACCTTATTTTGGTATAGGGTGATTGTATCATCTTTGAAAATATTGCATATACTCCTAAATGAAATCCACAATAACTTAAAAGACTTAAATCTCATTATCTACCCCAGAAAAACTAAGTAAATGAGACAATTTAACAAATTTGTTTAGATGTTAACTGTTGTGCATGCTATAAAGTTTACTAGGATAAACATCTCTTAAACTTTGACTTCCTGATAACTTGAGTACAAAACCTGTGAGGAGAGCAAACTGTCCCCTGATGTTTACTCAATCATGGATAACTCAGAGTCAAGAAAAATCATAATAATATCCCTGATAAACATCAAGAACATCTCATGCCCTTTATTAAGTATTCTTCTTTTATATCTAAATAAATCTAGTTAATTGTCATATCTTCTATGAGAATTTCATTTTGTTACAGTATGAGATATCAGATAGACCTGAGTAGAGGATGTGATGGCTCAGATCATATGTGAAGGATAAAGAGGTACAATTATTGGGTAAACAATTCAATAAAATGATTATTTATTGAGAACCTACTATACACCTAGAATTGTTCTACAGACTATGAAAAGTAACCATAAGCTTGACCAAATTCATAAGGAAGGCTTAAAGAAATAGACTAAAAATTTATACTAATTAAAGTTAATATAGTATAAATATGTATTTGTAGATATAAACATATAATCTATATAAATATATGTGTGTACATATAATATATACCTGAATTGTAAAATACATTTGGTATAGTGTATATTTCTAATATAATTGTATATGATTGTGTGCATTCATGTGTGTATACTTATTTTGTCATACAAACACAATTAAGTTTATTAACTTTGTTTAATGGTCACCATTCCTACAAGGCATTTTTTATACAAAATGTTTATAAAAGCTGTTGTATACAAATATTGATCCACATTCTGTTAAAAGAACTGCGATTTTACCTTCAGGTCTTTTTATTTGTATAGTGAACTTTCAAAACCTCTTGTGGTTTGTCTGATAGGCCATTTCTGGCTCATTATCAAAGCAGTTTATGTCTTTGGTTTACAGCAAGTAGTCAGGGAGTGGTATGTCAGATGCCCCCCCCAAAAAAAGGTCAGTCAGGAAGCAATCAATGACCAATAATTTTAGGCAATTCACTTTAGAAACTGAAAACAGATTGGTAGGCTGGCCCCCGCCATCTCCAAGACCCCAAATAAGTTTTGACACAAACTTAGGAAAGAGAAACAGAGCGATCTGTTTCACTTGAAGCAGGTTTTGTTTTGTTTTACTTTGCTTTACCAAAGATGATATTTGCCTTGAGAGGTTGAAGCATGAACTCTTGTCTTTCACAAATTGGCTACAGAAAATATAAAAAGACAGGAAGAAAAGGTGATGTACTATACAAAACAAGGAAATGTCAGAGATCAAGTTAGTCATATTTTAGCTTTTCATTTGTTTTTCTCAACATAAAATGAAATATGTTAAATCCTGAGCAAGTTGCAATGTGACAAAAACTTAGAGAAGAGAGAGGGAAGAGAATGTAGACCGAGGGAAGAGAAAGGAGAGGAAGAGGAAGAGATGGAGAAGAGGAAACAGGTGAGGGAGGAGAAGAAAAAAGAAAAGGGAAGGGAAGGGGAAAGAAAAGGAGAAAGGGAAGAAAGGAAGGTAACAGAAAAGAGAAAAAGGGAAGAGAATAGTTTGAAGGGAAAAGGGGGAAGAGAAGGAAAATGGAAAAAGAAGGGGGCAGATGTACAAATCTCTACTGTTAAATAGACTCTTTGAGTTCTCCAGGAGACTGAAAATTATTGGAAGGGAGAGGGCGGAGAACTTCCTTCCTGTGATTTTGGTGACTGGGTTATATACCTCAATGAAAATTATTTCATTAAGTTACTAGATCAGATTTGATTAAAATTAACAACTGGCGTTGCCCAGCATATGAATAGAGCTTTTTCATGGGAAGAGTCAGTAAGAATACAGCAGCCTTTACATTCTTATCATTTACAACCATATGAGAGCAATAAGAAAAGAGCTTCCTCAGTCCCACAGCTGGAAAACCCAGCTTCCTAGATAAGAGAGGTTGTGTTCATCGTGACAAAAAGTGCAATATTGTGAAAGAATTTAGAGAAATAATAGGATCCACATGGAAATGCGGAGGACAATTCAACAAATTTGTTCAGGAATTAGCTTATGTTTTAAGCTCCTCTCAGACACCAGTCGTCAAATTCATGACTGCTATCTCACTGATTTGGGTCTTTCAGCTTTGTATAATCACATGTAACTATTCTCTTTCACTAGGAGAAATGACATGTAATGATCAAAACTCTCTGAAAGGAACTGGCTGGGTTTCTGAACCTAGAACAAGTTTTTAAAAGATTGTGAGTTTACCTAAACAATGCAAAGTACATGACCAGAGAAAAGCAATTAGCCTTTTCCTCTCTTTCACCTTCCCTCCTAAATGAACTAAAGACTTAGGAAAAAATCAAAAGCAAACCTATGATAGAACTATCTGTTACATCTTTTTTGTTAATTCCTATATCAAGCTCAATCAAAGTAGAGTTGTCTATTGTTCCATTTTGATATCTTAACCTACATAAAGGAACCTCATTTTATAGGATCACAGTGTTCTTAGGATAATAAGATTATGAAATAGAAAGGAAAGGGACCTTAGAAATCTAATTCAATTTATGCAATTTATAGATGAAGAAACTGCCAAAGAAACACCCAAAATAACACAGGCAGTAAATAACAGTATTGATTCAAATCTAGGTTTTTGCATCTTTCTAAACCAATACAAATACTACCGCATCCTGATGAAGTGATGGGTAAATAAACTTGTTTGTTTTTTCTTTCTGCCTATTAAATAAAGAAAAATATCTCTCAGTAATCCTATCTGTTTCAATTCTCATAGCCATCATTTCATATATATATATGTATATATATATATACATATATATATATGCAGACTTCTTTTCTTATTTCAGCTCCAGTAGTGAATTAATATTTGTCCGGATTGCAACTGATACTCAACATATTCCAGATGGACATCATCATCTTTGCCCCTAAATTCTATCTTTTTTCCTAATTTCACTAATTCTAAGAATGACAATTATTGATGACTATCCTATTTACTAGACTTGCAACTTTGTCTTTTCATATACTCATCAGCACATTGTCAAAAAATTATCAAATTCTATTAATTCTACTTTCACAACATCTTTGACTTTTCTGCTTTCATGTACTATCAACTTTGTCGAAACCATTTGTGTTAATTGAACTAATATAACTTTAACTACAAAATTATATCTAATAATTCTGCAATACTTAACAATATATAATATAGTTTAACTATAAAATTATAAACATCAAACTAAAATACAATGTAATATAATAATTTAATTATAAAATTATAATTAATAAAATTATATAATTCAATTATACAATTATAACTAATAAACTAAGTCTTAAGTTTAAGTATAAACATAACTAATCCAAGCATAACTAATAATCAAATAGTTTGCCTCCACCTATTTTCCCCTTATTTCAATCTATCCTTTATACATTTGTTGAATTGATCTGACAATGTCACTCCCATTCTTCAAGAAGTTTCAATGGCTCCCTATTGCCTCCAAGATCAAAGACAAAGATATTATTCGACAAAGCTTCCCAGATTCCAAGAGATTCCATGCTACTTTCTTATTCCAAACTGATTCTACATTAGTTTTTGTCTTTTCCAGCCAAAGTAGCATAAAATTCTTCCCTCAACTCTTCCTCTGCACATGTTGTTTCTCATACCTAACAGATTTTGCTATTCACTTCTACCTCTTAAAAATTTCCATTTCCCTTCAAATTATTTTTCAGTGCTATATTTTCACAATAGACTTTTACTGACTCCACTAGTCATTGGTCCTTCCCTTCTGTGAAATGACTTTGTATTGATTTTAATATATTTCATAATTACCTGCCTATGTACAAGATTCCCCCTTTTCCCCCAAGTAGAATATAAACTCATTGAGGGAAAGAACTAATTTATTTTTATCTTCCTATCCCTGATGCCTAAGACAGTAGATGCTTAATGAAAATTTGTTCACTTATATCTTACATTGAATGCTTCTGTAAAAGGAATAGTAAGCTTTTAATTCCACTTTTTTGGCAAATCTAGTTTGTGGAGGTTGGGACTGGTTAAATCAAAATATATCTCTGAAGAGTTTTACTTTGACTGGGTCCCAGTTGAGAGAGGTAGAAAAAAGAAAGTAGAGCTAAAAGTCAGAAATGGAAGAGATAATTTTGTTTATCTCTTCTTTCTGATTCTTTGAGGCAGTTAATAGCTTTTATAAAATCAATAATTTTAACAAGTTCTACTCACCTACACACCTGGACAAATTGGTATAATTGTGAGTCTCAATTCCAACTGCCTACCCTTGCTGTGTGTGGGGTACCATATTTAAAACAGAAATTGGTAGTGAGTAGCTCTGTTCTGGTGGCCCTCTCATACAGGCCCAGACACAAAAAAATCCTATTTGCATATAATGGGTACACAATACAGATTTGTGAAATTGAGTTTTCATCTGTATAGCCATTTTAATTGAAGTCAACCAAGTTATTAGATTTCCAAAGGAGGGAGGACAGAAAGCTCAGAAGTTTGGGAAACACTCTGACTTTGAGGGTATGGTAACATGTTAAATAAGCCAGTGAAGCAGACAGAAGATGTGAGAAAAGTAGGAAGAGAACCTGAAGGATTTAAACAGGAAGTCATGGTGAATCATAGTGTCATGTTTGTAGATGGTAAAGTTAGGTGGGATAATCAAGTTTAGAGGAAAAGATAATAAGATTACCTATAAACACATTAAGTTTGAGATGTCAATAAGACCTCTAGGTCAATATGTTCTGTACCTATTTGTATCTAGGACTAGAGCTTGGAAGAGAGATCAAAGATTGAAGATATAGATTTGGGAGTCATTTCAGAAGGCACAATGATTGATACTATTGGAGTGATGAAGTTTGCCAAAGCAGAGAATGGATCAAACAAAAACAATCTTGGAGTATCAAGTGTCCTTCAATGAAATGAATAACTTGGGCAAGTAGTGAATTCCTTCACTAGGGGTCTTCAAGTGAAGACTGAATAATCATTTATTAGAGATGTTGTAAATGGGATTTTTTTTCAGGTATAACATCTTGGACTAGAGGACCTTGGAGATCTGCTACAACTCAGATACATTGTGATTTTGTGATCTCATAATCTCAACTAGTTATTTGTTTTTAGGATTATAGATTCAGAGATCTGGTTAGTCATCCAACCAATCAATCAACCAGCATGAGTTAAGTACTTACTAAATTCAAGGCACTGTGCTAGAGATAAAAAAAAAAGGCAGAACAACTTTTGTACTCTAGAAGTTCATGTTTTAATTAGTGAGACAATATGTAAATAAATAAGTACAAATAAGACACGTGGAGAGTAGATGATATGTGATCTCAGAGGGGAAGGCACAAATATCTAGTGGGACTAGAAAAAGATCTCCTACTGAAGATGGGCATTGAGATGAGTCTTTTTTATTTTAAATTATTTTTCTAATTAAATGCAAAGGCAGTTTTCAACATTCATCCATTTGCAAGTTTATGACTCACATTTTTCCAATACTCTCCTTCCCCCCCCCCCCTTCTACATGGCAGTGAACAATCTGGTAAAAGTTATTCATGTACAATTGTGTTTAATATATTTCCATTTTAGTCCTGTAGTGAAAGAGGAATTAGGACTAAGGGGAAAAATCATTAGTAAAAAAAGAAAAAAACCATAAAAGAAGTTTTAAAAAGTGAACGTAATATGCTTTGCTCTACATTCAGATTCCATAGTTTTTGTTGGTTTTTTTATGGATGTGGATGACATTTTCCACAACAGGTCTCTCAGAATTGTTCTTTTTTAATGTTTTTAATTTTTGCAAGGCAGTGCAGTTAAGTGACTTGCCCAAGGTCACACAGCTAGGTAATCATTAAGTGTCTGAAGCTGGATTTGAACTCAGGTCCTCCCCAGTCCAGAACCAGTGCTCTATCCACTGTCAGAATTGTTCTTAATCTTTGAGTCTTGAAGGAAGCCAGGGAGACCAAGAAGAGAAGGTGAGGAGAATAAGTCTATTTTAGACTTGAAGTATAGTCAGTGTAAAGACTCAAAGATGGAAGATGGAGTATTATGCTCAAGGATCAACACATTTCAGTAGGTGTGTGTTATGTAGTTGCTGGATTACATATATATATATATATATATATATACATATATGCATATATACATATATGTATATAGAAATAAATATTTAGCTGCAAATTGGTTAAGGTAGAGATGACAAGATTTATTTACAAATTAAATGTGTGTGGTAAATGTGAATGGGGAGTTGGAGATGGTGCCAATCTTGTGAACCTGAAATGACTAGGAGGATGGTGGTATCTTCATCAGAAATAAGGAAAACTGGGAAGAGAGGAAGGGACTTGGGGAGTGAGAAGAAGATAAAGAGTTCTATTTTAACCATACTGGGTTTGAGGTTCTTACAGTATATTTACTTTGAAATTTGCCAAATGCAAATAATTAAAATCAAGTTAAACTGGAGTTTGAGACCTAGAAATTGAAAAACCTTCAGGAGCCATCTTCATATATCCCTACATGTTATAGAAGAGAAATCTGAGGTTCTCCCTTGGCAGAACTTTCCAGAATTAAAATCTACTTCAGTGCTTTAATATTTTAAAATCAATGTGTCAATTTCTTCCACTTCCATGGAAAGCCACCATGCTATAACTTAATAGATGGTGTCTGAGATTTGGTCTGACCAGAGAATTTATCACCCTGTAGTCACCTTAGAAGACTCTTAATCCTCTCCAAACTCAGTTAGACTGGACTTAGGGTAATAGACACTAGTTTACCTGGTTAAACTTGAAATCTTCCTTCTTGGTACTTCCAGGCATAAGCTCTGAGAATTCAGGATCAACATCATATAATATGAAGCATTTAATTTGTCTTTAGGAGGGGCTGCTAGGTGGCATAGTGGATAAAGCACCGGCCCTGGAGTCAGGAGTGCCTGGGTTCAAATCGGGTCTCAGGCACTTTAATAATTACCTAGCTGTGTGGCCTTGGGCCAGCCACTTAATCCCATTTGCCTTGCAAAAACCTAAAAAAAAATAATAATTTGTCTTTAGGATAATAATGATAGTGATAATTACATCAGAATTCCTTATATTGGATACTATTTCATACTTTTCCCAGGGTTTCACATTCATTTCCTCACCTAAGACTCATGACTACCTTGTAAGGCAGATAAGGCAGATTTTTCATTTTTCTTCACAGGAAACTGAGACTCAAAGAGATTAAGTAATAATAACAACAAAAATGGTAATAACATTTATATAGACAGCTAGTGTAATACATAGAGTGCCTAACACTAAAAGTTTTGTGACCCTGAGTAAATCACTTAACCCTGTTTGCCTCAGTTTCTTCATCTGTACAATGACCTGGAAAAGTTAAAGACAAAACACTTCAGTATCTTTGTCAAGAAACCCCAAATGGAGTCATGAAAATGTTTGAACAATTTAAGATTTTTAAAAATTTGAAACATTCTCTTTCATTTTATTCTTATAACATATATGGGAGATGGGTGTTATTAGCAAATCGAAGCAGAAATAAATAAAGTGATTTGTTCAGTCATACCACTAGTGAGTATCTGAAGCTGGATTTGAACTCAGGTCTTCCTGACTCCACATCCAGTTTTCTATTCACTGCACTAACCATATTAACATTTGAGGCTTATGACTGCCTTGTGAGTTAAGATAGATGTTCATTCTACAGGTGAGTAAATTAAGGCCATATATGAGAAAGGATCAGAAACCAATTGTCTTTACTCTCCATCTTTCTCCCATTCCACACTAATTCCCTATTCCACCTATATATTATTCCTGACTAGATGTTTAAGGGGGAATGTTTAAGGGGGACTAGATTCTTCAGAACAAGAAAGAAAGAGGGATCATTACAATGTATGGTAAAGCACCAACATATAAACTGTACTCATCAACATTCAATTTGCAAGCAATGAGAGGGAAGTGGTGCTTACAGGTCCCAGAGGCTATCGAATATTGGCAATGTCCTTTTTGGCAGTGATTCCCATTCCTAAGTAGGGATGTTGAAATCTCTCAGGTGGAAAAACCTATCCAGGGCACCCAACCATCTAATGTTACAGTGAGCTGCTCTCTACAGTGACACTCCTCCCCTTTTAAGTATTCTGGAGTAAGCAAACTTTATATAAGGACACATACATAACTTGAGATGCCTCACAATGCTTCTCCCATTCTAGATAATTCCAGAATAAACAGCTATATTCTAATAGATTTGACAGACATAGACTATTCCAGAACAAGGAGGCTATGCTAACATTAAGAAAGAAGAGCAATCTTGATTGTGCTTTTTTAACTTAATAACAACACTTGACTTTGTCATTGGGAATAAAGATGTAACATACCATCTACTTGTGACCTATTGATCTTCGGGGCAAGTGCAAGCCTTATGATTCTGGGGTACCTAAACTTAATTGAGTATTCAGTTGGTGATCTGGCACTCAGCCTTAAACAAACAACTTTATGTTACTAGACCTCTTGGAGTCTTGATCAAAATCAACTTTTTTATCTTCTTGCAACCTAAAATATATGTTTGCTGACAGAAATGCCCAATTGAGCCACTATGGGCTTGAGGGTTGATTGAGTCCTTACTCTTGAAAAAGAAACACTTTGCCTGAAAACATTTTGGGGGTAGGGGGAAGCCAGGCACGATCAGGGCTGTCATGTTTCGTTTGTTTCTCAATTAAAGCAGTCTGCTCTAGTGCTCGAGTGTGTGAATTATCATCTTCCTAACATTAAACACTTGATTTAAAGGATATTCCCTTTGAAGAAAGGTATAATTTGGGAATCATTTGAAGTCTCTAAGTGGTTGGAAACTGGGTTTAGCCAGATTTCTTGCTGTAAGCAAAAGTCAGCCTCTGACAAGAAGCTGTTGTACTTTATTGATGCAAAGAAGGTAAGTACCCTCTTGTGGGTTGCTCAGTTCAAGTGCATCCTGGTTGTTATTTGCTAACTGCAGAGTGCAATTCAGAATGTTTTTTGGATACATTTCCCCATGTAATCTAGTTCTTTTAGTTAAAAAAAATCTTTCTAATAACTGGGGGAACCAGGGGGCTATTAAAGATAGGTTGGTTGCATCCTGGCTTTCATGAGACAAGGATAGCTGCTCATTATTTATTCATATATAATATCGTGGCAAAATAGAGAACAAAACAAAGGCAGACGAAATTTCCAAGCATAAAAACACATGAAAGGAAATGTGGCATAAGGGAGAAAGCTGGCCTTGGGATCAGAGAAATCTGTACTTAAGACCTTCCTCTGATATATAACTAATATATTCTATGGGTAAATTGTCTAATATCCCAGATGTGATGGTCAGAATTAGCTTAAATTCAATATTGGATTGAAATTCAGTATTTGTACTGAATTAAAGAGTTAACATTAAAGAGTTAACGAAAGGAGATTACTCAGTCATATTATAAATGGAATGTTCAAAAGGAATATTCCAGGAATTTAGGTGGATTTACCCTTATGCTCCTCACCACTGCATGGAAACAATTTGATCAGCAGGACAGGGCATGCCAACCCCTATGGTCTTGGTATATCTGCTAAGTCTTAAGAGCCCTGACTCCAAAGGGTGAGACTTAGGTACTCTTAAGTGACTAGGAAACCATGTAAATATGGCCAGAGGCTCCCAGGAATGTACATTACAGGAAGCATAGTTTGAGCCTTAGTCATATGGGCCAATCAGGTTCTGAGGGGAAAAAAAATTCCTCTTCTGTGAAAATCTAACCTAAATTAGAAAAGTAAAGAAGTTGGGATATTTTTCCCATTATCCTAGACAAATATGTAAGAATGAAAATTAAAGATTGAATGTTCATTAAAGCATGAAAATTAAAGATGAACTGATAAATGAAGTTTCTATTCTGATAGTTTCCTATGAAAATGAAATCCTAGATCTGTATTTCATTCCCTATTATAAACCCAAATTTGATTTCATATATAGAGTAACAGACTAAATCACTGAAGTATTTGGGGGGGGTTGCTGGATCAAAAGGTATGTATATTTTTATTGCCTTTTGTGAATAATTCCAAATTATTCCCCAGAAAGATTGGATGAGTTCACAGCTCCACTAACAATGCATTAGTGTCCCAGATTTCCCATATCCCTTCCAACATTGATCATCGTCCTTTCTGATCATATTGGCCAGTCTGAGAGGCATGAGGTGGTACCACAGAGATGATTTAATTTTCATTTCTCTAATAAATAATCATTTGGAGCAATTTTTCATATGACTATGTTAGCTTTGGTTTCCTCATCTGTAAATTGCCTCTGCATATCCTTTGACCAATGTCAATTGGGGATTTTTTTTTATAAATTTGACTCAGTTCTCTATATATTTTAGAAATGAGTCCTTTGTCAGAAATGCTAGTTGTAAAAATTGTTTCCCAATTTACTACATTTCTTTTGATCTTTATTACAGTAGTTTTTTCTGTGCAAAAGCTTTTTAATTTAATGTAATCAAAATTATCTAGTTTGTTTTTAATGATGTTCTCCATCTCTTCCTTGGTCATAAACTGCTTCCCTTTCCATAGATCTTATAGGTAAACTATTCCTTGATGTCCTAGTTCACTTAAAATATTGTCTTTTATGTCTGAATTCTGTATCCATTTTGATCTTATCTTTGTATAAGATGTGAGGTGTTGGTCTAATCCAAGTTTCTGCCATAAAATTTTCCCAACAGTTTTTATTGAAGAGAGAGAGAGAGTTTTTATCCCAAAAGCTGGCCTCTTTGGCCTTATCAAACAGTAGGTTACTATAATCATTTCCTTCTACTGCACCTAATCTAGTCCACTGATCCACCACTCTATTTCTTAGCCAATACCAGACAGTAATCTGGTACGGCTAGGCATCTTCTTTTGCACTTTTTTTCATTAAATCCCTGGAAATTCTTGCCTTCCTTCTTGCCTATATGAATTTACTTACAATTTTTTCTAACTCATGAATGTAATTTTTTGGAATTTTGATTAGCAGGGCACTAAAATAAGTAGTTTAATTTAGATAGTATTGTCATTTTTATTATATTAGCTTGGCCTATCCATGAGCAATTGATATTTGCCCAGTTTTTTAAATCTGATTTTATTTGTGAGAAAAGTGTTTTATCGTTGTTTTCATAGAGTTTCTGAGTCTGTCTTGGCAGGTAGACTCCCAAGTATTTTACATTGTCTGAAGTTATTTTGAATGGGATTGCTCTTTCTAACTCTTGCTGCTATATCTTGCTAGTCATATACAGAAATGCTGAGGATTTATGAAAGCTTATTTTATATTCTACAACTTTGATAAAGCTGCTAATTGTTTCTAGTACTTTTTTTATTTTTTTAGGATTCTCTAGGTATACCATCATTTCATCTTCATAGAATGAGAGTTTTGTTTCTTCCTTCCCAATTCTAATTCCTTCAATTCCTTTCTCTTCTCTTATTGATGAAGCTAACATTTCTAAAACATTATTGAATAGAAGTGGTGATAACAGACATCCTTGCTTCACTCCTGATCTTATTAGGAATGCCTCTAGCCTATACACATTGCATATAATGCTTGTTGATGGTTTCAGATAGATACTGCTTATCATTTTAATGAACAATCCATTTATTTATTTTATTATTTTTTTTTAAGATTTTTGCGAGGCAAATGGGGTTAAGTGGCTTGCCCAAGGCCACACAGCTAGGTAATTATTAAGTGTCTCAGACCGGATTTGAACCTAGGTACTCCTGACTCCAGGGCCGGTGCCTTATCCACTGAGCCACCTAGCTGCCCCGAACAATCCATTTATTCCTTTGCTCTTTAGTGTTTTTAGTAGAAAAGGTGTTTTCAGCATCTGTAGAAATGATCACATGATTTCTGATGTTTGTTATTGATATAGTTAATTAAACTAACAGTTTTCCTAATATTGAAACAACCTTGCATTCCTGGGGCAAATCCTGCTTGGTCATAGTGTGTTATACTAGTGATAATTTGCTGTAATCATTTTGCTAAGATTTTATTTAAGATTTTTGCATCTATATTCATTATGGAGATAGGTCTATAATTTTCTTGCTCTGTTTTGACTCTTCCTGGTTTAGGTATCAGCACCATATTGGTGTCGTAGAAAGAGGCAGAGTTCTATCCTCACCTATTTTGCCAAAAAGTTTATAAAGAATTGGAACCCATTGTTCCTTAAATGTTTGATAGAATTCACTTGTGAATCCATTCTGCCTGGGAGATATTTTTCTTAGGGAATTCAATAATAGCTTGTTGAATTTCTTTTTCTGAGATAGGGTTATTTAAATATTTAATTTCCTCTTCTCTTCATTTAACCTGGGCAGCTTATATTTTTGTAAATATTCATCCATTTAACTTAGATATCAAATTTATTAGCATACAGTTAGGCAAAATAATTCTGTATTGTTACTTTAATTTCCTCCTCATTGGTGGTGAATTCACCTTTTTCATTTATGATACTGGTAATTTGGTTTTCTACTTTCTTTTTTTTAAATCAAATGAACCAGAATTTATCAATTTTATTGTTTGTTTTTCATAAAACCAACTCTTGGCTTTATTTTAATTCAATAATTTTCTTGCTCTCGATTTTATTAATTTCTCATTTATTTATTAGAATTTCTAATTTGGTATTTAATTGGGAGTTTTTGATTTGTTCTTTCTCTAATTTATTTTAGTTTTATGATTTCCTCTTTCTCCAATTTATTCATGTAAGCCTTTAAAGATATAATATATCCCCTGATGACTGCCTTGGCTGTATCCCATAAGTTTTGATATGTTGTCTCGTTATTATCATAATCTAGGAGGAAATCATTAATTCTTTCTATAATTTGTTATTTGATCCACTCATTCTTTAAAATAAGGTTTTTTTAGTTTCCAATTAATTTTAGGTCTATCTCTCCCAGGACCATTATGGCATGTGATTTTTATTGCATTATGATATGAGGAGGATATATTCACTATTTCTGTCATTCTCCATTTGATTTTGAGGTTTTTATAGGCTAGTACATTTCAATTTTTGTGTAGGTGCAGGAAATAAAAAAATATATATTCCTTTCTATCCCCATTCAACTCTCAAAGGTCTATCATGTCTAGGTTTTCTAACATCCTATTTACCTCTTAAACTTCCTTATTGTTTATTTTATTGTTAGAATTATCTAAATCTGACAGCAGGAGGTTGAGGTCTCCTAGCAGTAGAATTTTACTGTCTATGTCATCCTGTAACTCATTTAACTTCTCTAAAAATTTGTATGCTATACCACTTGGTGCATACGTATTTAGTATTGAAATTGCTTCATTATCTATGGTACCTCATAGGAGGATATAGTTTCCTTCCTTATTTCTTTTAATGAGGTCTTTTGCAGTCATTTTGACTGAGATAAGGATTGCTACCCCTGCATTTTCACTTTAGCTGAAGCAAATATATTTTGCTCCACCCTTTTTACCTTTATTCTGTATGTATCTCTCTGCTTCAAATGACTATCTTGTAATTTGACGCCATATTTTGGATCCATATTATGGATTCTGTTTTTTTAATCCAGTCTCCTATTCACTTACATTTTATGGGAGAGTTCATTCCATTCACAAAGTTATAATTACTAACTTTCTATTGCCCTCCATGCTATCTTCTCTCTGTTTATATTTTTTCCCCTTTTTCACTTTATCCATATTCCCTAGTATTTTGTTTCTGAATACCACCACCTTCAGTATATTTACCCCCTTGTATTCAACTTCCCACCCCTTTCTTTTCCCTTTCCTTTTGCCCCTTCTTTCTTCTTTTAGATCCTCTTTTCCTCCCTCCTCCCCCTTTCCCCTTTATATACTTGAAAGGTTAAGACAAGTTTCTCAACTTAACTGAGTGTGTGTGTATGTTAACTTTAGGCCTAATCTGATGAGAGTAAGATTCAGGCAGTTTTCACCTCCTCTTTTCTTCCCCTCTATTGCAATAGTTCCTTTGTACCTCTTTAAGTAATGTGATGCACTCCATTCAGTCTGCTCGATCCTCCTGTTTCTTTACTGTTCACCTTTTAAAGGAGATATTGTTTTTAAATTATTCTATCAGAGTCATAGATAAGTCATGAGTGTCCATCACTTCTGGTTAAGTATATTTCTCTCTAAAAAAATTACAGTTCTTAAGTGTTATGAGAATCTTTCTCCTTGGTTGGGATATAGCTAGTTTCATTTTATTGGATAGCAGTTTTTTTCTTTACCTTTTGTTTAACCTTTTCATATGTCTCTTGAGTCTCTTGTTTGATGTCCAAATTTTTCTATTTATCTCTGGTCTTTTCATGAGGAAAATTTTGAAGTCTCCTATTTCGTTAAATTTCCATCTTTTCCCCCTGGAAGAGAAGGCTCAGTCTTGCCAGATAGTGGATTCTTGGCTTACTCTTTGGAATATCTCATTCCAGGTCTGTCGATCCCTTAACAGTGATGCTGCCAGATCCTGTGTAATACTTACTGTGGCTCTTTGGTATCTAAATTGTTTCTTTCTGGCTGCTTGCAGGATTTTCTCTTGGATCTGGCAGTTTTGGAATTTGGCCACACTATTCCTTGGTGTTTTCATTTTAGGATCCCTTTCAAGAGGGTATCAATATATTCTTTCAATAACTATTTTTCCCTCTAGTTCCATGATATCAAGGCAGTTTTCCATCATTAAATCCTGAAATATTAAGTCCAAATTTTATTTTCTCTTCAATGTTTTCAGGAAGTCCAATGATACTTAGATCGTCTCTTTTGGTTCTATTCTTAAGGTCAGTGGTTTTGCAATTAGGTGTTTTACATTTTTCCTATTTTTTTTTTTTTTACTTTTTGGTTTCGTTAACAGATTCTTGTTGTCTCATGAAGTCATCAATTTACACAGATTCCATTATTTTTTTAGAGAAGAATTTTCTTCATTTACCTTTGTCAACTCCTTTTCCAATTGGTCAGTTCTATTTTTGAAGGACTTTTCCATTTCTCCAAGTATAGTTTTGAGAGAATTATTTTCTTTTTGTATTTGTCCAATTGTATTTTCCAAGGATTTGTTTTCTTGTTGCAAGATGTTAATTTTCTCTTGCAAGGTGTTAATTTTCTCTTGAATTTCTTTTTCCAATTGATTTTTAAACAGCTTCCTGATTTCTTCTAAGTCTTTCTGGGTGGAGACCAAATCATATTCTCCACAGAAGTTCTAGATCTCTCTATGTCAATGTCTTTATCATCAAGGTAGTTTTCTATGGACCTCCCCTTTTTCAATGGCCTTTCTGCATTTTCCTAGGATCTTGTGTTGGGAGAGGGGCTGGTTCACAAAGATTTGTCTTTGAAAACCCTAGAAGGCTGTGCCTACTGGGTTTAGTAACTCCAAGTGTGCCAACCGGTAGGGAGTGCTAGTTGCTTTCTCTGGAGTGTCTGTGGCCTTCATTTGAGACCCTCTTGCTAGGCCTGGAGGGGGTAAGATGTGGCTGCAGGTTCTGAATTATTCTTGAACAATGTGGGCTATGCCCTGGGGTGAGTATGTTAATCTCCCTATGCTACTGAGGGAGCTCTGCTGCCCACACCTAAGCCTGGGAGGTTTGGAAGTGGAGCTGTTATTACTGTATTTGTTCTGGGGAGAGGATGCAATATGGAGTTCATGGCCCCAAGCCGAGGGGATCAATATCCAGAAGCACTCTGAAACTCTCTCTGCTGGAACTCACCCTCCAGGCTTACTGGGGCTCCCCAGACCTCCACTTCCACAGCCAAAGACTCCTAGCATTGGACCCCAGCTCCCAAGGTCAAAGCCTCGACAACTGATTTTAGGATAGTCTGGCTCTCACCCTGCTCCCACTGGCTCTCTGCAATCTGCCCCAGTTCAACTATGATCCCAAGAGACAGACCTTTTGTCAAAATATTCTTCTCCTAGCTTCTCTTTCTGGGTTTTGCTGATAGGATTTCTGTTAAGAGGGTTTCTTTCATAGTATTTCTGAGGAGAAACCAGGAAACCTTAGCTCAGTGCCTCTCTTCCCTCCACCATCTTGGCCAGAAATGTAGACAGGTTTTTAAGAAAAAATCAATAAACACATAATATCCATGACAATTGTAAATGTGCATATGCATTTGTATCTATTACAAGATTCTATTTATTGATCATTCTGATTATATTTCCATGATTCCCTTTATAAAAATTTATTTGAAACATCAGACCCTTTTGTGGACCATCATTGTTCTATTCCTTCCCTAGTTTTTTGTTGGAGGTATTCTGTGTTCATCAGATAATGAGGGCTGGGTCACTGCTGGGGAGATGCCTAATGACTACTATGGTAAGACCTGTCCTCCAGTCTAACCAGTCTGGATTCCACCCTTCTCTGTCATTATCTTTCTTTAATTGCAAATCTGGCCTTTGGTGATGATGGTAAAGCATTGATGAAAAGTAAATGTTAAGGCTTTCTGCCTTTTCCTTTTCTATGTTACATTTTCTACTGCTTTTTTATTTACTTAAAATAATTACCTGATGCTAAAGTTGACAATAGCCTTCCTGCCATCTAATATATGAGGAGATGGTTGTTAATAATTTATTTCCTTTTTTAAGACCAGGAAAAGTTGGCTTCATTTGAAAAATACGAGGTTATATCTTGGATGGAACTCATACATAGGACTTTGATTAAATATATATTTGAATCACCTTAACTTTTATATATCAATAGGGAACTATACATTAAATATTCATTGACATGAATACACACACACATAAAAATACACTATACAATGCACATGTTTTTGCATATGTATATGACCACACGTACACAATTATAGTTACATGCTTATATGTGAATGCTCACATATGCAGACATACATACATATTATATATATATATATATATATACATATACATATATATATTATATATAGTATATATTCTCATATTTCCTCATAGGAAAATTTGTTCCCAGGACTCTAATGAGACAGAGGAATGCTTCATAAAATCTATATACTTGAGTCTTTTTTTCCTCTTTCTCTCAACCATTCTATTGTTTGTTTGATATATATGAACCACCATGGAGTGAGAGTAAAAGACAGAAGTGCTTCAAGTGTCAAGGTTTCTCTCTGCTCTGGGATTGTGGATCTAATGGCAAGAGATAAATTCTGGAGTCTGCCTAGCATTATTACCATTTGTATGGTTAAAGCTTCCCTGAGCTGGCATATGGGGCTTAGGAGAATAGTGGAGGACAAGGGTGAGAATACTATGAGTATATAGGCAGCAACAGGCTGAAGAGTTGTTTTTATTCATCCATTCATTCATTTTTATAATAGTTATATTATACTTTCTTTCTGTTTTCTCTCTATATAATTACCAAGTTTTCTATAATTGGGTTTTTGGTATTTTGATGCTGTTGTTGTTTTGAAGTTGTGGTCAAGAGATGTTTCCCAATTTTTCTTCTGTGGATTCTCCAGGAGCTATTTTTTACATTATTTAGCAAATGTGAGAAAAATAAGATATTTCTCAACCATGATGAAGTACATATACATATGAGTGGTTTGTTGTTAGGCACTGATCCCATTTGCATACAAGTATTTTGATTGCAGAAAGGTGTAGAAAAATCACAATTCTGTTTTGAAAATAGATGAACTTAGGGCGGCTAGGTGGCATAGTGGATAAAGCACCAGCCTTGGAGTCAGGAGTACCTGGGTTCAAATCCGGTCTCAGACACTTAATAATTACCTAGCCATGTGGTCTTGGGCAAGCCACTTAACTCCATTTGCCTTGCAAAAAAAAAAAACCCTAAAAAATAGATGAATTTAGATTACAAAGATCTGATAGTTGAGGAGAGTCATGGGTTGTTCTGAAATCATGAAAGAAAACTGTCTCCAGATAAATAACAGAGAAATGCTTGAATTAATGATGACTACATTGATAGTATTGTGGCCAATCGGTCCATTTGTACATTTTAGAGTTTTAACAGTTATAAAACAAATAACTACATGGAAGCTATGGGAAGATTATTTAAAGACAGCAGAAAATGCCATACCTTAGAGAGTTTCCAATCTTTAAAGTTTAACATAAGTTAGAAATACTCCATTGCTTCCAAGGAATTCCTGCTTTGAAGCATTAGAAAACAGAAGCAGAAGAACTGAAAAGGAGTAGGAGGAAACTGAGTATAAGAGGAGCCAGGAACAACAAACAAAGGAAGCAAGAAAAGCTTCTTATAGAAGACTGGGGGTTAGACAGAAAAGCTTTGCAGCTGTTGGGCTTGGAGCCATGTTGATTGGAGGAGAGGCATTGCTTTGCTAAGAGCTGATTGGTTTATGACAAGAGAAATTAATTCTGGTGTTGAGATTGCTTGGGGTTTTTGTTCTCTAGTAGTTATCTATAATCTGAGAAAGGGAAAAGCTTCCAGAGGTGATGATTATTGATATTATTTATCTGATTCTCTCTCATTTGAGAGGCAGAAACAGAGCTGGTAAAGACAGACCTTTTAAATCTTTCTTTTGCTGTTGGAAGAGGCTTGATTTTGCTGAAAACTGAAGAGTTAGCAGAGAGAAGTCTACATATCACTATTTATATCTTGAGAAGGAGAACCTTCTCAGAATCCCACAACAGATTTGAGTTTTGCAGTTTTTGGTTTTAAAGAAACTGTCACTGAAAGGGTGTGTGTGTGTGTATATATATAT
Organism: Macrotis lagotis; assembly: GCF_037893015.1. Classification (NCBI taxonomy): domain Eukaryota; kingdom Metazoa; phylum Chordata; class Mammalia; order Peramelemorphia; family Peramelidae; genus Macrotis; species Macrotis lagotis. The sequence continues at coordinate 196,839,390 of NC_133660.1, forward strand.
ATATATTATATATAATTATATATGTATTATATATATATTATATATAATATATATATGTATTATATTATATATATATCCTCTTCTTATCACTCTGCTAAGTGAGGCTGTGTATTAAAAGAGTTTTTCACTGCTTCAGGAAAAGGGAGAAGTGGTTTTGTACACCTGAAGATCAATGAGGACTACTAAAGGAATAAAGATCAAAGAAGCACCTTGGGCTAAACCAGTAATACATGCCATCCAGGGTCATGAATTGCCCTAGGCAAATGATTTATGCTATTAATTCACCTCCCTGCAAATTTTCAGCACTGTGTGCCCACTCTCCTTTGTTTATCCTGGACACATTGTTGGAAGAATGTGATCTAGGTTAATTATTGGATTGCTTTGGGATTTTTTTTTTGTTGTTCTTACTCTTGCATTCTGTTGATTAAATGCTATTACTAGTATTAGTATTATTATTAGTTTCACCCATTGAGCAAATGTTATAAACATATTTGCTTTTGCTTTATGCAAATATTTCATGTTTAAAAGTTACTGGTGTCATTATGATTGATTTAGTATAAATGGAAGCTCAAGAAACCCCACCTTTGTGCACTATAGTAAAACTATTGCTAGGAACTACAGTGATGAATAGTAAGGGTAGAAGGGTAGACCCAGAGAGTTTGAATAGCCTTGGACTTTCCTCCACCAGTTTGAGAAGACCTCCAAATTTGATTTCTGAAGTTGAATGAGCGAGAGAGAGAGAGAGAGAGAGAGAGAGAGAGAGATGAGAATTGTCCCTTGCCAAGGTCTATAATGCCCACATGGAGAGGTCAATGGTTATGCCAGGTCTATACCAACAGATTGGTTCATAATCAATTGTGATTTCTTTTTTATTGGTTGAAATCCATGGATTCTCCTGGTGGATCATTTTGTTTCAAAGATCTCTAATAGAGAAAAAATAATCAATCTTCTGGTGTTTTTCCTTGACAAGTCAGATCAGTTTTGGTGACATAATTTTTATTATTTGAGTAATAATGATGTACCATGTCTTCTAGAGCACTGGTTTTTTAACAATGCAGATAGAGCTACTTGGAGGACACTGGAAAGAGAAAACTATTCAACCTAAGAAATAAAGATAGTGGGGATATTTTATAAGATACAATTGAAAATGTAAGGGAATATGAAGTAGTAATTAAGAGCTATGGGGAGAAAAATAAAACCTTATCCATTTTCCATAAATTATCTGAGGATGTAAACCCTTCTAAAAGTTCCTAGTAAGATAGAGGTTTCAGAAAGTAATTGGAGTCTGATTATCAAGCCTCTTACAGAGGAGGAGACGATACTACCTAGAGTTAAAATGATGTTAATTAATGAAGGAGTATCTGGAGATAAATTATTAGAATTAACTTCAAAGAAAAAGTCATTTGAAATGCCAGATATAGCTGTCAATGTTATTAGTCTCTCTCATACCATAGAATATAATATTCTATCATAGTGGGACTACAGACCTAGGATAGAACTGCTTTTTTCTAGGGAAGGACCTTGGTCCCCTTGGGAAAGAGACATGAGATATTTGTAACAGAAGTGTAATGGGAGCCTTCCAACAGTGGCAGATAACCAACATGGAGAAAAGAAGTAGATTATTAGAAGTCCTGAAGGCACAGGATTTAAAATTGTGCAATATATAAAAACTACAGAACCTGAAATCACCTGGCAAGAGTTTTTGCAGAGACAAGAAATGCAATTTGTTGTTGGTGGGATGCCTCAGCATGCATATGCCAATTTCATTCAATATGTTATTCTGCCAAAGGGAGAAATACACTTTGAGTTTGTAACTCAAGTGTATGGTTGTCTACAAAGTCTCTCTTGTAGTGAGAGTAGAACGAAAATCTGAGGTACTAGAAACAATAAAACTGGATCAAGAATGCTGCCATATAGCATACAAAACTGAAGGCATATAGACTTGGACTTGTTTATGAACAAAAGATGTCAAATTCTTATGAGTTATTTAAAAATGCAACCGGGGCAGCTAGGTGGTGCAGTGGACAGAGCACTAGCCCTGGAGTCAGGAGGACCTGAGTTCAAATATGACCTCATACATTTAATAATTACCTAGCTGTGTGACCTTGGGAAGTCCCTTAACCCCATTACCTTAAATAAAACAATTAAAATAAATACTGCAAACCATTTTGAATGTCATTTCTCCACCAAAAGGAATGAACTAACATAAAAATTGAGCTCAGTCTAGCATCAAACCACATATAGGTTATAGAAACCAAGGAAGAAAATATTATTATTGTTATTATTGTTATCATCATCATCATCATCATTATCATCATCATCATCATCATTATATAGAATATATCCCCCTATTAGTTCCTTCTGACAAGTGACCTTAAATTTTTAAATGGAAGTACCTTCTCCCATTTAGTAACTCTTAGAAAGGGGTAGGTAGAGATTTTTGATAGCATCTCCAAATCACTATCCAAGATGACAGAAGGCTATTTCAATTATACCCTCATGATATTACCTCAAACTACTGAATATGGAACCAAAAATTGGGGAAAGAATGAAAAGCTCATTTGCTTTTTACTGTTCCTTTCAAGAATAATTGGGTAGGACAGACTTTTGAAGGAATAGAATTATTTGAGAGATCTAATAACCTATAACTAAAAGAAAAAGGGATTAACTAGGAAACTTTTTTTTAATTCATCACCTCATAATATGTCTTTGTGCCCTTAAATGCAAATCTCAACCTCTCTTCAGAGTTGAGAATTTAGAGCCATATAAAACAAATTACCCAGGGCTTATTTAAATGTTTTATATATCAAGAGGATTCTTGCATCTATGAGACAGATCAGCAGACAAGTTAAAAAGGCCAGGAAAAGGCCAACCAACACATTAACTTCTCAAACCCACCTTTCTCTTCCAAAACTCCAACCTTCTAGTTTAAGAAGAGTTGAAAATAGCATCAGTGTCCCCAAGTCTCTCATTTTCTTGCCTAGAAATTGTCATTAAAGATACATTGTAAGGTTTTTTCCCCTACCACTATCATTCATTGCCACATGAATCACCAGAAGCAATCCTAGCAGGCCATTTGCCACACCTCAGAAATATACTCCAAGAAGATCACTCAATCCCTGATTTTACATGTCCCAGTTTTATATATACATAGTTCTGTACCACTCAGTAGGGAGTCACCAATTGCCCATTAGAATGTATCTCTTTTTTCTAGCGTGAGTAGCAAGATTTATTGTAGCCACTGTATCCCACCTTGTTCTTTAGAAATAGTTAAAATTCAGATTTTATGGGAAGAGTTTCATGTTTTTGGTACGTTATCATGACTCAGAGTATCTTATTCTCCATCTCTTATGTGTCACCTTTTACTCATCCAACTAATTGACAATGGTTTTAACTAATTGTATTTTTTTTTTCCCTTCCTGACTGCCTTCTAGGGGATTTCTATATCGGCAATCTTAAAGTCAAAAACCAAATAAATTGAAAAAAAGAAGTCCCAAACCCTTAGTTTTTCTCTCAAGGTATCACTATTTTTTGTGTGTTTACTTTCTTACCTTCCTTTCAGTTCATTACCATCTATTTTACCTTCTCACTCATTGGAAGGATATCAATAATTTCTAAATTGGTGATCATGGGATCACAAATTAAAATCTGAAGGGACCTAAGAAGTCATTTAGACCAACTTCCTCAACATATAAAGGATGAAACCAAGATCTAAAGAGACCAAGTGACTTGTTTAAGGTCACACAGGGTACTAAAGTGACCAGGCTAGAATTTGAACCTAGGTCCTCATCTTCTAAATGCAGTTCTCAGTTTTCATTCTTCTAAGGTCTCTGGTATTTCCACACCCTCCTCCTGGAGACTCTCTTCCTAGTTTTCTGTGACAATGCTTTTTCTTGGTTTTCCTAATCATTTTCAATTATAGAGTACTTTAAGCCTTACACACTTTTCTCTTATAATTTTAAAAGTAGGTGATATATCACAATTTTATAAAGCTTCCAAAGATTAAGGAACTTTCTCAGAGATGAATACATACTAATTATTTGAGGTGGGAACTTTCTGACACCAAGTCCAGACTTTCAAATTGCTTTCTACCTGTCTAATCTCTCTTTAGGTTCCTTTTTAGATTAATATCTTCATGTCCTTCCCTCTATATTTGCATTATCACAGGACTATCTTAAGCTCTCTCTCTCTCTTTCTCTCTCTCTCTCTCTCTCTCTCTCTCTCTCTCTCTCTCTCTCTCTCTCCCTCTCTCTTTCTCTCTCCCTCTTTTTCTCCCTGCCCCCATTATAATCAATCTCCATCACATTATCAACTGTGACATTTGGACATCTCATGGGCATCTGAAACTCAACATGTCCAAATTAGAATTCATTGTCTTTTTCTCATAATCCCCCCACTTCCTTAAATATCTACATTTCTGTCAAGAATTATGGTAGGGACTAATTTAATCCACCAATACAAAATGGCTTGTCCACCTTCAAAAGTCTCTAAGTGAGAACAGATGAAGAAATGGAGATAAACAGGATTAAATGATTTGTCAAAAGTCAGACTGCTAGTATGCTTCTGAGATCATATTTGAACTCATGAAAAGGAGTCTTCCTAACTTCAGACCTGGTATTCTATCCACTATGCCACCTAGCTTAGCATCCTAAATGAAATTCCTAATTTGCCATAAAATAAAGGAATTAAAAACCAAAGAAGAACAACAAAAACCACCATGATAACTTTCAGTGACTTGCAGAGTTGCCCAACCTGTGGCACAAGGATGTTCTGATCTAGCTCCAAAATCCACTTATATCTTAAGGCTCCATTTCCTATATTCTGATCCCTGAAGTATACAAATTTTTCTGGTCTGATCTTCATGTTGAAAGGTCTCTGAATACTTGAGCACCCTACCTGGACTCTCTTTTATTGTTACCTTCTAATATAAAAATTCCAGCTATCAAATATTAGGTACATCTACATGACTGAACCACCATCTCAACTGAAAGGACATTTAAGTAACAAGGTTTAAATACAGGCCTCCACTTCTTCATCTAAGCCCATCTAAAAACAGAAAAAATAGTTAAACTTTAAGTGAATATTCTGAACCTCAATTGTCTTTGTAAAGGTAGGTAATTTTAATTTTCATCCTGCCAAATTAAATGAGAAATTATTTAGCCCCAAAATGAGTGGCCATACTTATTATTTTAACTAGATGTCTGAACAGAACCTACCTTTGGAGGCACCACCTCTTCACTCTTCCTCAATGTCAATATCTAATCAGTTGCCAAAGTCTTATAAACTCTTATAAATGTTTATAAGTCTTTAATATCTCACATGGGTTCTCTTCACTCATTTCACACAATCATCACCCTATTTCATATCTCATCTCTTCTTACTCTATGTTGCTTTGTTGTTGCTTAGTCATTTCTTTTAGTCATGTCCCACTTTTCATGACCTTTTTTATGTTTTCTTTGCAATGATACATGAGTGGCTTGCCATTTCCTTCTCTAGCTCATTTTACAGATGAGGAAATTAAGGTAAACAGGGTTAAGTGATTTCCCAAAGTTTATACTCCTAGTAAATGTCTAAGGCCAGATTTGAACTCATTAAAATGAGTCTTCCTAACTTCAGGTTTGGTATTCTATCCACTGTGCCACCTAACTTAGCCTTCTAAATAAAATTCCCACTTCTTTTTTTTTTCTCTCCTTTGTCATTAATCTTCCACAGATTCAAAAAAGTAATATTCCTAGATCTGCTCTGACCAAATCACTCCCCTCTTCAAAACATTTCAGTGGCTCCCTACTGCCTCTAGGAATAAAAACAAGCAAATGAACAAAAAACTGTGAGACTTTTTTGATTGTTTGCTTGGCACGTAAAGTTTTTTGCAAAGTGGCTCCAATCCATCTTTCGCCCCAAAATGATCACATTACTTCTGGTCAGATATGTGCCAGTTTGCTTGCTGTATCATATATCACATTCCATCTCTAGCTACATGCTTTTGTTAAGGACTATCTTCACTCCTGATTGTTCTCCCTCATCATTTTTACTTCTTAAAAGCCCTAACTCCCTTCAAAGTTCATTCTACCTCACAATGTACAATCATTCTTGGTCTCCTAGGGAGACAGAACACTCTTCCCTCCCCAAATAAACAAACCTCTGCATTGACTTTGTAGATATTTTAATTTATTATATATGATCATTATTGTATAGCTGTTATTTCTCCCAATGAAATAACTCTTTGAGGACAGGGATAATTTTTTTCTTTATATTTCCAGTAATTAATAAAATAGTTGGTACATAATTGGATCTTAATACATATTTGTTGAATTTAATTGTCTCATTCTCACTCTGTCTTGAATTCTTCATCTTCTTTCAGCCAGAATGATCAGCTCATATTTAATATACACGGCATTTATGCTTCCAGCAGGCAGACAAACATAGCACAAACCTTGTGAACCCCTAGTATCATTCCTTGGCTTTCTATAATTCCTTTGCAGTTTTCCAAACAATAATTTATTATAATTTCAAAAATCTGCCTTTAAGTTTTTGGGGGATTTTTTAATTGGGATGAAGCTTGCCAATCTCAAATATTCGGGCACATTTCCTCTCCTCTAGGCTTTTTTTTTTTCAAAAATTATCAACAATGGTTCCATGATTAAATCTGCAAGTAATTTCTCTGCCCTGGAGACTTGAACTCATTTAAAGCAGCTAGGTGATCTTTTACTATCTGTTCTCCTATCTTGAGCTTCAATTCCCTCTTAGCCACATCTGTTCTACCCTTTCCAGATTGAAGATTGTTCTCCTTGGTGAAGATAACAGTAGCAAAATAGAAGTTGAATCATTTCCTTTTCTCTCTGTGATCTATTAACATTACACTGGCGTCCCCAAATAGCGATCCTATCCTTTAGTGGTTCATCTACTTGCTTCACACATAGCCCTTCTTATTATCTTTAGGATTTTGTATATGTCTCAGTCCATTCTAGATGTTAGTCTTCCTGATAAAAGTGTGCAAGGCACTTTTTTATTTGTCCTTATTTATTCTTGTCTTCTACCTTTTAAAATTTGTGATGACAATTACAATGAGAACTCCCTTTCATGTAACATTTTATAATGTACAAAGTCTGAACTCACAATAATTTGAGGATGGTGATGCATCCATTGTTATTTCAACATTTGTTTTGCTTTGTTTCAGTTTGGGGCAGGATCAGACACCCTTAGGGTAGTTAGATGGTACAATGGATGAAATGCTCAGCTCATCATGATTTAAAAATCTAGCTTCAGGCCCTTATTATCTGTGTGACTCTAAACAAGACAAACCAGATTAAGGGATCACATATGTCTGAGACAGGATCTGAACTCATATCTTCCTGACTCCAGACCTGGTTCTTCATCCACTTCACCACCTAGCTACTCTTAGTCCCATTTTTATGGACGAGGAAACTAAAGTCAAAAGCAGTTAAAATAATTTGTCCAGAGTCTCATTGCTAGTAAGCACTTGAAGCAGAAATTATTCAGAAATTTTCCTGATTTCAAGTTCAGCACTGTTGCTTTGCCACCTAGTTAACCTAAGAACTCAGAGCAGCAGTCTTTCTTCCCCTCATATTTTAGCTCCTAAAATGTCAGCACCTTGCTGTCACTCTGGCAATAGATGATAGCCCCTTGGCATCATGATTCTCTTTCCTTATCACACTTGGCCTCTTCCCATCCAGGCTAGGATTATCCCTTTGCAGCCAAGGAATTTCTCTAATTTCGTACACAGCCCAGTCTTGTTTTGG